>NC_091454.1:66600768-66740768 GCF_027789765.1 Dendropsophus ebraccatus | reverse complement strand
AGGTAGAGAATACAGCGTGCTGTGTGGTGTTACAGGTAGAGAATACAGCATGCTGTGTGGTGTTACAGGTAGAGAATACAGTGTCCTGTGTGGCGTTACAGGTAGAGAATACAGTGTGCTGTGTGGTGTTACAGGTAGAGAATACAGCATGCTGTGTGGTGTTACAGGTAGAGAATACAGCGTGCTGTGTGGTGTTACAGGTAAAGAATACAGCGTGGTGTTACAGGTAGAGAATACAGCGTGATGTGTGGTGTAGCAGGTAGAGAATACAGCGTGCTGTGTGGTGTTACAGGTAGAGAATACAGTGTGCTGTGGGGTGCTATAGGTAGAGAATGCAGCGTGCTGTGTGGGTGGGAACACAATGAAATAATAAAGTATTGCAAATAATTCAGTAACACAATAAAACTGCAATGTGTTAACACAGCCTAGATTTTCTGCAACAGATTTGGGTGGGGAATGGGCAGGGTGGAGGACTGGGATGAACAGCTGTGAGAAAGCAATGCATTCTGGAACATGTAGTACTATGTACAACTGCTCAACTAGGAAGTGCAGAAACACAAAACAGAACAAAGACCCTGAAAACAAATTGATTTTTGGTAGTTTAAAAATTGGGTTAGGCAGATAAGCAATCCATTAACCACTGTCTACAATGTAAAGTACTGCCACCAGCCACACTTTACATTAAGTTAACTCTTAATTTTAAAAGGGCCAATTTTCCTGGGTTAAGGGCAGAACTTCAGGGCATAGACTGGGAGCGGCTGCTGTCACATACTGATGCAGCTAATAAATGGGAAATCTTCAAATCCACATTAAATAACTGTACTGCCAAATATATTCCTATAGGTAACAAATATAAACGGTTAAAATCAAATCCCACATGGCTTACAACCGAGGTTAGAGGGGCTATAAATGAGAAAAAAGGGGCATTCAAAAAATATAAATCAGAGGGATCAGCTTTGGCATTTAAACATTACAAAGAAGTCAACAAAACCTGTAAAAATGTAATAAAAGCAGCAAAAATTCACAATGAAAGGCAGGTAGCCATAGATAGCAAAAGAAACCCCAAAAAATTCTTCAAATATATTAATGCAAAAAAACCAAGGACAGAGCATGTAGGACCCCTAAATAATGGCAATGGGGAGTTAATAACTGGGGACCAGGAGAAAGCTGAGTTACTTAATGGGTTCTTCAGTTCTGTATATACAAAAGAAGAGGATGGAGCTGTTGTGGGTGGGGCCAGTACTGAGGTGGGTGGGGCCAGTGCTGCTAACACATGTAATGTACTTAACTGGTTTACTTTAGATATGGTCCAAGATAAACTAAATAAACTCAATGTAACCAAAGCTCCAGGGCCTGATGGATTACACCCCAGAGTTCTTAGGGAACTCAGTTCTGTAATTTCTCTACCCTTGTATGAAATATTCAGTGATTCTTTGCTTACTGGTATTGTGCCGAGGGACTGGCGTAAGGCAAATGTAATGCCGATTTTCAAAAAGGGCTCTCAAACTTCCCCAGGTAACTATAGACCTGTAAGCTTAACGTCCATTGTGGGGAAACTATTTGAGGGGCTTATAAGGGACTACATCCAGGAATATGTAGTGGCTAATAGTATTATAAGTAATAACTAGTATGGTTTTACTAAGGACAGAAGCTGTCAAACCAACCTGATATGTTTCTATGAAGAGGTAAGTAGAAGCCTGGATGGGGGCGCAGCTGTGGATATCGTGTACCTGGATTTTGCAAAAGCGTTTGACACAGTTCCTAGTCAATCGGTTTGGAAAATTTAATGTGTAACTGGATTGAAAACTGGCTTGATAATCGTACCCAGAGAGTGGTGGTCAATGATTCCTACTCCGAATGGTCCCCGGTAATAAGTGGTGTACCCCAAGGGTCAGTACTGGGCCCTCTTCTGTTTAACTTGTTTATTAATGATATTGAGAATGGAATTAACAGCAATGTTTCTATCTTTGCAGATGACACCAAGCTTTGTAGTACAGTACAGTCTATGGAGGATGTACAGATGTTACAGGATGACTTAGACACACTGAGTGTTTGGGCGTCCACTTGGCAAATGAGGTTCAATGTGGATAAATGTAAAGTTATGCACCTGGGTACTAATAACCCACATGCATCATATGTTCTGGGGGGAGTTACTCTGGGAGAGTCACTGATGGAGAAGGATCTGGGTGTACTTGTAGACAATAGACTGCAGAACAGCACACAATGTCAGTCAGCTGCTTCTAAGGCCCGCAGGATATTGTCATGCATTAAAACAGGCATGGACTCTCGGGACAGGGATATAATATTACCACTTTATAAAGCTTTGGTGCGGCCTCATCTGGAGTATGCTGTCCAATTTTGGAACCCGGTTCATAAAAAGGATGTTCTAGAGCTGGAGAGGGTACAAAGACGGGCAACTAAACTAATAAGGGGAATGGAGCATCTTAGTTATGAGGAGAGATTAAAAGAATTACATTTGTTTAGTCTGGAGAAGAGACATTTAAGGGGAGATATGATTAATTTATTTAAATATATAAATGGCCCCTACAAGAGATATGGGGAAAAGATCTTCCAGGTAAAACCCCCTCAAAGGACAAGGGGGCACTGCCTCCGCCTGGAGAAAAAAAGGTTCAATCTCCAGAGGCGACAAGCCTTCTTTACCATGAGAACTGTGAATCTGTGGAACAGTCTACCACAGGATCTGGTCACAGCAAAAACAGTAGAGGGCTTCAAAACCGGCCTAGACAAGTTCTTAGACCAAAATAATATAAATGCATATGTATAGAACCCATCACCCCTCCCCCTTCCCTGTATCCATCCCCTCCTTGGTTGAACTTGATGGACATGTGTCTTTTTTCAACCGTATTAACTATGTAACTATATGTAACTATGTAACAGCAATTGTTCCCAGACGCTGTTCGGTGGACAGCATCTGGAAATAATAGGCATGTAAATTTTTTTAACACCAGTTCCACAGAACGGACATTAAAATAACAATGAATTCAATGCAATGGTGCTGCTGAAGAAAAGATTTTCATTACAATCAGTGTTCTTTCTTTTCTAAAAAAAACAACGCTGTGTGCACATAGCAACCAATATGATTACTACTTTTATTTTCAAAGGGAGCTGGAATCTGGTTGCTAGGGGCGGCTGCCTCAAAACAGACCCATAGAAATAAATGGTAGACCCCCCCCCCCATCCTACCAGGTATACATCTGTAGGGTGCGTTCACACGTACAGGATCTACAGCAGATCTGATGCTGTGTTCAGTTATCTGCGTTCAGTTCAGAAATCTGCTGCGGATCCGTTACGTGTGAACGTACCCGTAAAGTGTATTTATGTATATATACTGTATGTTTATCTATATATGTGTATTTGTAATGTGTATCTATCTGTAAAGTGTATAAATCCTGTGTGTGTGTGTATTTGTAATGTGTATCTATAGTGTGTGTGTAATGTGTATGTATGCTGTGTGTGTGTGTAATGTGTATGTATGCTGTGTGTGTAATGTGTATGTATGCTGTGTGTGTAATGTGTATGTATGCTGTGTGTGTGTAATGTGTATGTATGCTGTGTGTGTGTATGTATGTATGCTGTGTGTGTGTAATGTGTATGTATGCTGTGTGTGTGTATGTATGTATGCTGTGTGTGTGTAATGTGTATGTATGCTGTGTGTGTAATGTGTATGTATGCTGTGTGTGTGTATGTATGTATGCTGTGTGTGTGTAATGTGTATGTATGCTGTGTGTGTGTAATGTGTATGTATGCTGTGTGTGTAATGTGTATGTATGCTGTGTGTGTAATGTGTATGTATGCTGTGTGTGTGTGTAATGTGTATGTATGCTGTGTGTGTGTGTGTGTAATGTGTATGTATGCTGTGTGTGTAATGTGTATGTATGCTGTGTGTGTAATGTGTATGTATGCTGTGTGTGTAATGTGCATGTATGCTGTGTGTGTAATGTGCATGTATGCTGTGTGTGTGTAATGTGTATGTATGCTGTGTGTGTGTGTGTAATGTGTATGTATGCTGTGTGTGTAATGTGTATGTATGCTGTGTGTGTAATGTGCATGTATGCTGTGTGTGTAATGTGCATGTATGCTGTGTGTGTAATGTGTATGTATGCTGTGTGTAATGTGTATGTATGCTGTGTGTGTGTGTGTAATGTGTATGTATGCTGTGTGTGTAATGTGTATGTATGCTGTGTGTGTAATGTGTATGTATACTGTGTGTGTGTGTGTGTAATGTGCATGTATGCTGTGTGTGTAATGTGCATGTATGCTGTGTGTGTAATGTGCATGTATGCTGTGTGCGTAATGTGCATGTATGCTGTGTGTGTAATGTGCATGTATGCTGTGTGTGTAATGTGCATGTATGCTGTGTGTGTAATGTGTGTGTGTGTGTGTGTGTAATGTGTATGTATGCTGTGTGTGTAATGTGTATGTATGCTGTGTGTGTAATGTGTATGTATACTGTGTGTGTGTGTGTGTAATGTGTATGTATGCTGTGTGTGTAATGTGCATGTATGCTGTGTGTGTGTAATGTGTATGTATGCTGTGTGTGTGTGTAATGTGCATGTATGCTGTGTGTGTAATGTGCATGTATGCTGTGTGCGTAATGTGTATGTATGCTGTGTGTGTAATGTGCATGTATGCTGTGTGCGTAATGTGTATGTATGCTGTGTGTGTAATGTGCAGGCAGCTAGGCTTGGGCAGCAGGGCGGGCACAGAGCAGTCAGTACCCAGCACCAGCGCTTCTAGAGACATCTCCCATTCTCCACAATGGAGCCCCCTCCTCGCCATGTAAATGAATGAATGGTGAGCCCTCCCACGGAGGGATTCCCCGCTCTGCACACACTGACAGCACGTATGTCAGCCGTGTGCAGGACGCCCCCTGGCTGAGGCACAGTACAGTGGCTATAAGACAGGACGGGTGTCTCCTGTGGGCACACCTCCCTGTGCCCGGGGGCTGATGGGGACACATGCCCGGCACATGGTATGTAGGGGTGCTAGGGGCACAAGGCAGGGCAGGGATAGTAACCCCCCCGGCTCACTGCTGCCCTCTCTTCCTGCTCAGGACTCGGCTCCACTTACCCCCTCTCCCACCCCTCCCTGCCTATATTTCCACCCCTGACAGCTGCAGCGCTGATTGGTCAGACTCAGGTACCAAGCGGCGGTGATTGGTTGTCCGGGTGGTCACGTGGGCGAGGAGTCACGCGCTTTCCGGGAACCCGTCAGGAAGGAAATAAACAAAACAAAGCAGAAAGCATGGAGACCGTCCGAGGGGCTGAGCGGCGGCGGCTGCGGATGGACGGCTGACAGGGCGCACTCCGCACGGTGTGACCGCCTCCGGTGACGGGTGAGAGCAGGGGGCGCAGTGCTCACTAGTGTGTGCGGGGCATGTGGCAGCGGAGTGCCCGGGGTGGCTCCTGTACCGGGACTGCCTGCGGGCACGGCGGGAGGCGGCTGGAGTCAGGGGGGCGTGGTGCCCCATTCACTGTGCAGTGGCCGTGGGCGAGAGCAGGCGCTACCCGGGATGGTGACCTCTACACACTGACACTCACACGCTGGGGCAGCCGATGCGGGGCTCCTCCGGGCCTGTTGTTTACATGGAGTGATGGCCGTGCAGGGGGTGTGTTGCTGGGTAGAGGGCTCTGTATGTCCAGGGGGGTGTGAGCTCCGGGGGCGGGGCCTCCTCTTTTACATAACCGGTTGCCAGCTCCTGCTCCTGGCCCCAAGTTTGCCGAGATGCTGTAGGGGAGGAGGCGGCCGCCGCGGCTCTCCCTCCCGCCCCTCGCATTGAATGGAGCAGGAGATTGTTTATGTGTCGCCTCACAGCAGCTTTGCTGTAAGGAAGAGGGTGGCTGAGTGACAGCGGTCACCGACCAATGAGATCCCTGACAGCAAATCCACTATCCAATCAGCTTGAGCCTTGGCTATGACGTCGGGTTAGGCTGCGTCCTAGCTGGAGCTGAGGCCATGTTGGCTGTGTACAGCAGAAAGGGGTGTGTATGCAGAGCTGGTGGCTAGGTGTCTCCGGGTCTAGTGCAGCCCTGCTGGGCACCCTCCTCACCCCGGGCTGCTGCCCTTACTATGTGCCTAGTCTGCAGGGCCCAACTTCCTGTGGTGTTCCCATGACTCCAGGTGCTGGCTGAGCCTAGAGGGTATGTGCAGTGCTGGGCATGGGCAAGGTGACTGACAGCTAGCTGCACTAACAGGGAACATCATGCATTGCTTTGCTTTAGTTTTCTGTTGTTATTAAAGCAGGTCACTGTGCTGGGCTGTGTTCACACCTCGCAGATCGGCTACAGATTTGCTGTTTTGCAGGTTTTGTCTTTCCTAGTGAAGATAATTGGGAAAATCTGCAGCGTGTTCTGCCATATGGGAACGTACACTTACTGGGGGAATGTGCTCATGTGAAGGGGCATCTAGAGCGGGGTTCCTCAGCTTGTGGCGCTCCAGCTGTTATAGAACTACAGTTCCCATTATGCCCTGCTTTCCAAAACCTGAAGCGCCACAGGCTGGGGATCACAAGTCTGCTGTAATAGTAAAGTAAGTGTATTATGAAAGTATATAATATCTTTTTTCTGCTAAGCAGTAGTTTGGTTACATTTGTAGCTATAAGGCCCCATGTTCTTGTCAAATCTGTGAACTGTTACAGCGGCACTTGGCGTGTCACTCTATGCGGGCCTCTAGTATGATGGTCTCCCCTAGAAGCAATGCTTCCGTTAGAGAGTACCTGTGTAACACTATGCTCACACTAGTGTTTAGACCAGTGATGGTGAACTTTCAGGTGAAAACTTCAATTCCCATCATACCTGAGCAGCCAAAGATATGGCTTTGGCTGCCCAGTTATGATGGGATAGTGTTACTGGAATAGGACGGCACACTGTATTGGGGTGGTGCTCATGGTCGTAACTGGTCCCAGTGAATAGTAGAAGGATGATCCTGGCACTCACCAATGCTTTAGTGTTCTTTTATTAAAGTATCACATACAGTAATACCTCGTTTTTCGAACATTTTGGAACTCGAACTGCTTGGTATTCGAACGAAAATTTACCCAGAAGTAGTGTTTGGCAATCGAACTTTGCTCGTTTTTCGAACGTTTTTGCGAGCGTGGGTGGTGGGTTGTACCTGGCGAGTTAAGCAGTGGTGAGGCTTCACATACAGTACAGTGCTGTATAAGACTGCTGGAGTGCATATACAGTGCAGTAGTAGTACAGGCAGTGCACCACTATCTCCCATACATTACAGTGCTTGGATGGGATGGGGGGGGGCGCTATACAGTAAAGGATGAGTGAGGAGTTGGTGACTACTGTACTATAATTGCTGGTTCTGATGAACATTTCTTATGTTTACTGTCCTGTACAGTATAGTGCTGTTCTGTACTGTAGTGATTATACTGAGCACTTATCAGTGTAATAAATGAGTATTGTAGGTAATTATTGGTGGCTGCTGGAACCAATTAATCACATTTACATTATTTCCTATGGGAAGACACTGCTCGGTTTTCAAACTGCTTGGTTCTCAAACTGCCTTCCGGAACCAATTAAGTTCGAGAGCCGAGGTACCACTGTAGTACAGGTACAAACAGGAGGACGCTGCGTTACGGCTCGTGGCCTTCATCAGCTTATCTGTGAGCTGATGAAGGCCCCGAGCCAAAACGCTGCGTATTCCTGTTTGTACCTGTACTATGTGATACTTTAATAAAAGAACACTAAAGAACACTAAAGCATTGGTGAGTGCCGGGATTATCCTTCTACTACAGTTATGATGGGAGTCATAGTTTTGCAACAGCTGGAGGGCTGAAGGTTTAGAGCCTATGTCAGATATGATAGGGAGAACAGCCTGGCACGTGGCACTGGTCTTCCCAGCAAAACAATGGACATTACTTACGAATCTATTATAAGTTAGTGTGGTTCATCGGCTACCATTAATGTCCCAATTTGATAGTTTTAAGGGTATGTTCACAAAATGTTAAAATAAGTGCAAACAATGTTAATATTGGCAGTTGTGGCAAAATGATGGTGATTATTAAGGTTATTTGCACTTATTTTTACATTGTGCGAACATAGCCTAATACTGCGCCATGGGTTCTGTTGTAACATACAGGATAACGCCAATGTGAAAAGCTGGTTAGGTTGTTTTTTTTGTAATGTGTGTAATATTTATTCACTAAATAAAACGCTGCACTACCCCTTTAATTCCACAGTGTTTAAACACATATGTGGAAACACAAAAATCTGTTAAGGTGGGAAACTGGTACAGTAAAAGCCAATAGGCCCCAACCTGTGGCTTATTATCAGCGCTTGCTACAGTATGATCAATAGCGACAGTATTACAAACATCTAAGCAGGGAAGCAGGCTGGACATACGGGACTTGTGGCGCTGGTCAGCAGAAAGTAGTCACTACTGTAACGATGGGAGTCGTAGTAGTGGATAAACAGTAGATGTTATTACACAGATAACGTGCTTCGAGGCGTGGCCTCTACGTCAGATCGGTAATATACCAATCTGACGAAGAGGCCAGTAATAAAATATACTGTTTATCTACTACTACGACTCCCATCGTTACAGTAGTGAGTACTTTCTGCCGTCCAGCGCCAGGAGTCCCGGATCTTCGGCACGGCTGTGCCTCTAGCCTGCTTCCGTGCTTGAATCTCCTACGGGGTTGCCCCAACCCCGTGGACTGGCTGCATGAGGCAGTATCTGATCAAGTGATTGGCAGTGTCGCGTTCGTAGCACGACCACCCCAGGTTAGCGGCTTTTATGCCTGCAATTAAGCTTTCAGTTGCAGTATCACACTACGTTCACCCCCGGTGTCTTCTATTTCTCTTAGTTTTACAAACATATACTATCTACAGAACAGTGTCAGCTTGAGTCGTACCAGTGTTTCCTATTTCCAGTTTATTTGCATTTTTAAATTTATTGATTTAGTCTTTTTTTTCAGCCTCAAATATTTTAAAACTTTTGACTTCTATTTGGTTCTCTCCCATTACTTCAGATTGAATGTTGTCGTCATAGAGGAGCAAACGAGCGATGTCAGCGCTCGTTTGCTCCTCGTTCCCCGCTTGCTGCCGCCGCTATTCCTCGCAGCAGCAGCAAGCGGGTGAGTGTGGGAGGGGCTGCGGGGGGCTGCCCGGGTGATCGCTGATCGTCCGGGCAGCTCATAGGATATAGCAGCGTCTGCTGCCGACGCTCCTATTCAACGGAGCGACGGCAGCAGATCGCTGCTATATCAGTCGCTTGTTTTTCAACATGTTGAAAAACAAGCGACTGCAACGATCAGCCGACATCGATCGTTGCACTCTATTCCACGGAACGATTACGGCCGATATTCGTTCTGTGAAATAGGGCCAGTGGGAGTCTAGAAGTTTTGTACTATGTATCTGTGCAACATAGATTCATAATGTAGTAATAAAAAAAAAAAATCTTGCAGATGGATTTCAGGGCTTTCTTTCCTGTAATTTTTTAAAGGGGTTGCCCAAGGCCCAACAAAATAGTTTTATATATTGCTGGGGTTGCAATATTACTGCTCTGTGTTGCCTCCACAGGAACTGCTCCACTCGGCCAATTAAAGCACTGTCCTGCTTCAGTCACTAACTTTCTTAGTGGGGCAGTTTCTGTGGTGCTGATGCTACAGGATCAGGAAGGAAGCAATGACAAGTGGGGACTGGAAGCGGCAGCCATTTAAAAACAAAACTACCAGTCTGGATTAAAATAATGTGCACTCACCGGCCGCTACTCTGATGACACCAAGCCATTTTGGGGGTTATTACCTTCACAGAAAATCATGTCATACCATTAGTATATGCCATTGTTTTCTGATTGGGGGGGCTTCGGTTTTGCTGCAGTACTGCTGTTGGGTTATGTGATGGTAGCAATGAAAATTTCTGTGACTCTAGCCTCAGAGGACCCTGGTCTGTATTTACCACTAGGCACTGTGGTCCGGTGGCTAGGGCAGCACCTTGCAGGGGGGAAGCACCAGTTGGATCTCCAGACATGTCATTAAAGTGTACCTGCTATGATTCATCACCTAATTGGCATAGCTCCTGCTGCCAAAAGTTTCCATGCACAAGCCCTATTGGACCAGAAAAGTGCTTGTGCGCTGAGCGGAAGCAGCATGGTCGTATCCATAGTTACATGAACTCCAGGTGGCAGGAGCTACTGCACGCCGATTGGGTGAGGAATCATAATGCCACTTTAAATACCCACATTTCCCATAAAACAACCATTCTAGAAAGTAGAAATGTATGTTGTGTGAATTTCTGTACAAGAGGAAAATACCTTCTCTACTCTGTTATTAATTCATTTATACACATAAATAGTACCAGCATATTTGTTAGCACTTCATAATAAATATATAGACAAAATCTGAAATCATATTGCAACCAGCTATTCAGAATACAGAAATTTGGCAATCTGTCCAAGCCTAGAAGTGATTTGCCTATAGTAACCAATCACAGCTCTTTGTGATAGAAAGCTAAGCTCTGATTGGTTGCTGTGGGTAAGTCACTCCAGTTTTTGTCTCTGACCGAATAATAAATCT
The DNA here is from genome assembly GCF_027789765.1 of Dendropsophus ebraccatus. NCBI lineage: Eukaryota > Metazoa > Chordata > Amphibia > Anura > Hylidae > Dendropsophus > Dendropsophus ebraccatus. The sequence goes on along the minus strand of NC_091454.1, from coordinate 66,730,222 downwards.
GGGCCCTTTGAGGCGAGGGCCCTGCTTACAAAATTCACTAAAAGCTGACAGATTATCTTTTATGACTGAGAGAAATTTGCACAACTACGTCATCACATGACTGAAAAGCACAGCTGTAGTCAGTATGTATTTCCATAGTCTCCACAGCAACCAACTCATTGGTTTCCATGGGCAACACCGAATCTGTCCTCACAGTTGTTATGCCTCAGGCTGAATGTGGGAACCAGGCCTTATTGTCTATACTGTATTTCAGGTTGTACAACTGCATGGCCAATAGGATATTGTATACTTCTCTCATTGAATTGAAAAAGCATTTGTAGTGTCAGTCCTGCTCTCTGGTATACTTCCAGTCAGTATAGACATGGAAATGACGTAGCTAATTAAATGTCATTGTAAGGGGCCTATTCCATGGAGCGATAATCGGATGAATCGGCCCAATTTGGCCGATTATCGCTCCGTGGAATAGAGAACGATCAGCCGATGATTGTTGTCATCGGCTGATCGTTCATTTAGGTTCAAACCTAAAAACCCGCACATCGCTACATGGAATAGCAGCATGGCGGGCGACCAACAATTTGAAAATATCATACTTTACCTCACCAGGCTGCAGGTCTTCTTCTTCTCCCGATCCCGCGCGGCAGCAGCTTCGGAGCGGCCTGTCTGCACTGACAGGCCGCTCCGAAGCTGATGCTGCTGCGCGGGCCCGGAAGAAGGAGAAGGCCTGGATAGGTTATGTATAAAACAAGGGTTGCAAGGACATCTGTAACGATGTCCCTACAGCCCTGGCTAAACGATTGTTGGGCCGTGGAATAGGCCCAGTGAACGAGCGCCGATCTAGCAGTTTGGCGCTCGTTTATATCGTTAATCGGGCCCTAGTCAGCCCGTGTAATACCACCCTAAGTCTTCATGAATGTTTGTAAGTGATTGTATCAATAACACAACACTCTATTAGACACTTTAACTTCAACCGTCTCCTTAAAGGGGTTATCCAGCACTACAAAAACATGGCCACTTTCTTCCAGAGACAGCCCCACTCTTGTCTCCAGCTTGGGCGGGGTTTTGCTGCTCAGTTCCATTGAAGTAAATAGAGCTTAAAGAGAATGTACCACCTCTTTAACCTGAACCCACGGATCGATCGGCGCCGGTGCCGCGGTCCGTTTTTCGGACCACCGCCGGTTTCCGTGCACTGCGCCGTTCGATCAAGCGGTACCGGCTGGTGCTGAAGTACTGGAGGTCGGCCGGGCCGCCCCCAGTGGGAGGGAATTGCCTCCCCTGTATGACGCGGCTTGCTTAGAATGGGGTTCAGGTTAAAAAGGATGTACTGGGTGGTACACCCTCTTTAATTGAAAACCAAACCTGAACTGGAGACAAGAGTCGTGTTGTCTCTGAAAGAAAGTGGCCATGCTTTTGTAGCACTGAATAACCCCTTTAACCCTCTATTACAGTGAATAGTTTGTAACAAAAGCTGCGCTGGTAGACCTCACACAGACACCAACTACATAGTCATCTTAGGTCCCAATTGTTTAAGGGGTAAATAAATTTAAAGCCCATCCTGGTGATCATTTACTCATAGTGAAGCATCTATGTACTTAGTGAGGTCAGTACCTGAGTTATTGCTGGTTGCCATGGCAGCCAGGGGCCTAAAGCAGATCTGCTAGTTTGCTTGATGTTTATTCCTTTTGAGCCCTGAAAAGGGACCAAATAAGCTATTTTACACTTACAGGTATATTAGACTGTTGTATAGGATTGCAGGATTATGCAAAAAAATAAAAGGCATTAAAAACAAGTACATATGGTTGGTACTTCTACATTCATAATGACCCTTAGCATATGTTCACACTGAGCAAATAAGGCGGAACTCCGCCTGCTTCAGTGTCAGACGGCATCTCTATGGGAGGCCTTGCGCGCCTCTGCTCTTCGCTCAAAGAATTAACATGTCAATTCATTGAGCAGAGAGTGGTGGCTCGTGAGCCATCCCATAGAAATGCCGCCTGACACTAAAGCAGACAGGATTCTGCGGCGGAGAGTTCTGCCGTGGAAATCTGCCCCATTTGCTCAGTGTTAACATACCCTTACTATGGAAACCATGTTATTTGTCCAGCATTTAAATTTGTGAATGCAGTAAAAATAAATACATATGCGTTTCATTTATTTTTTGCTCTCCCCAACTGTGTATTCTTGAGAATTGAGGTCATCATTTTTATTTAAAGGGAACCAATATGCACAATTGTTCCATGCAGCACAGTATAGATCTACCGTGTAGCTCGCGGAGCATACCATTGGCAGCTGCAGCAGTGGCCTTACAAAGGGGGACAAGATGTTCTATTATACTGCACAAGGCTGGGAGGGGGGGTGCAACTAGACATCTGTGTGTAGCAGAGACATGGCCTGTCAGCATGCAGTGCGGGAATGATTGACAGGCAGAGAGGCCACTAATGAGTTTCTCTGCCTGTCAATAATCCCTGCATTGATTGTTGACAGACAGAGAGCCTTGACTAGTCATGTGTACCTCTGAGCCCAGGTGACTGGATTTGTAACTCAGTTCTATTGAAGTGAATGGAGCTTAAAGGGGTTGTCCAGAGACGTCAGCAGAGAGCACTGTGTCAGACTGAAAATAAAACATTTTCTGCATGACATATAGTAGCTAATAACTATGGGAAGACTTGAGATTTTTTAATAGTAGTAAATTACAAATCTGTATAACTTTCTGGTACCAGATTTTTTTTAAAGAAAACGTTTTTCGCTGGACAACCCCATTAATTGCAAACCACACCTGACCTGAAGACCTAAAGTGGTGCTGCCTTCAGCAGCTGGGGAGTGGATGGCCCTGCTTCTGTGTCCTCTCCCCAGCTATGGGACCCAGTGGAATCAATAACTTTTGACATACAAGGGGTGCAGTAATGTCTACAAAGTGTCTAAAAAAAACCATTGAAATTCTGTTTTGTTTAAACACAATGCAAAGTAGGAAGTCTACAATATTGGCACTCATTTAAGCCAGTAATCCTCCCCAACTAGAGGTGCTTAGCAGTAATAAACAGCAGAAAAGTCCATAAATAATCCAGTAGTAGATAGAAGAATTTTTCAGCACTCACCAGGTATCCAAACAAGTTGCAAAATTTATTTTACGTGAACAGTGTGGAAGGAGACAAACAACATAATAATAGCTATGATTGTTTTCCGCTAGATATGCTTTGTCATATGATCGTCAAAGTGATCGTTGCTTGTTTGTCTCCCTCCACCTTCTTCACTTGAAATAAATTCAGCAACTTGTTTGGATACCTGGTGAGTGTCGCAGTATTCTTCGATTTACTATTAGAAAATATATATATATATATATATATATATATATATATATATATATATATATAATTTTAAACCTTATATTGCATTACACGGAGCGATTTTTAACGCCTCATGAGATTGTTTATCGTTAACCTGAAATCGTTCACCATATTACACAGAACGATAGTGGTTTGCTTCGATAGTTACTATGATCGTTTACTCCTTGTATTCCCAGCAAAACAATGAACAATGTGCAATTACACTGAACGATTAGTGAAAAAATGTGGAACTTGGGAACGATTAGCGAACAATAATTTTAGGTTCAGATCTAAATCACCGACATACGAAGTTTTTTCGATCGTTGTCTGCAATTACACAGAACGATTATCGTTTAAATTCTAACGATATAACGATTTTTCGCACAATAATCGTTCCGTGTAATAGGGCCCTTACTCTTCATGAATACTTGGTCTTAGTCATATAGTTATAATAAAGCAAGAAAATCACAGTAAATATTGATTAATTTTAAAGTTTAAAGAAGTTGTCGGAAGTATTTAATAGTCTCTTACAGGTCATCATAGCGACTGGTGTAATGGGGCCAGTGATCAAGCGGCATGGTTTTAACATGTCAAAAAAGCCTGGCGGACGCAAATTGCCCTGTGTAATAAGGGATGTGCTGCCAACAAATAATGGCATCAAATGAGTGCACAAAAAGTTGTTTTAATCATGTAGAGGCCCATGCCCTGAAGAACAAGCAGGGAACAACGTGCTGTACTCCCTACTGTCAATCATCTCCATATAGGCAGCCCCATAGACTTATAAAGGAGGGCTGCCTAGCACTTCTGCCATTTCATTCTTCTGACCTGTAAGACTCTGACGAAAATTTTTTACAAATGACATAATTTAAATTTACTCATCAGTTTGTGCCCGTAGAGACCAATCACAGCTCGGCTTTCCTTTTCCCAGAGCTTAAGATATAAAAGCTGAGCAGTAAGTGTTGCTATGTGGAAAACCAGACAGTTCTGGGTTCAGGAGATGAATAAGTCTTGGCCACTGTACTAGAAACGGAGTTGTCATTGATGTCTGGAGGTTTTTTTCCACTAGTAAAATTTGTCACGCCGGCAGTGACGAATGTGTTATGCCAAAAATCTGGCATTCATAGTTTCTAAATGTTCTGTTTGTCAGGAGTCTGAAAGGTTGTGTAATCCAGAGGGAAAGGTTTTGCAACCTAAACTTGACACTGTTACAGAAAAGACTGGTTTGATAAATACTGTTGTCTAGGTAGTGATACTGTGTTGAAGATTAACCTTTGGTTAAAAGACCAGTGGTCAGTGCACAAAAAAAGTTTTTGTATGGTTTTATAGCTTGAGGTGTTTTTACTTAAAAATGCTTCACCATTCCTAGGATGCAGGGGGTTTGCTATCTGGTTGTTTATCTGTGCATTTCATTAAATGGTTAAACGGGTGAAAATCTATTGCAAATCATGGTGCTAGGCTCTGGGAGTTTGACTAGAGATGAGTGAACCTCAAACACACTTTGGTTTGTCCGAACCCAAGCATGCCACATTTGATTACTGATGGCTGCAGAAGTTGGATGTAACTTAAAGTTAAAGTGTACCTGTCGTTATAACTTTCAGGCTGTGTTTACACTATGTATATTTCAGTCAGTATATTTCAGTCAGTATTGCAACCAAAACCAGGAGTGGATTAAAAACACAGAAAGGATCTGTCCACGCAATGTTGTAATTGAGTGGATGGCCGCCATATAACGGTAAATAACTGCCATTATTTCAGCAAATTTTTGTCATTAAATGGCGGCCATCCACTCAATTTCACTATTGTGTGGACAGATCCTTTCTGTGTTTTTAATCCACTCCTGGTTTTGGTTGCAATACTGACTGAAATATACATATACTGACTGAAATATACGTAGTGTGAACGCGCAGCCTCAAAATGTAAATCAACAGTAGATGTGATATAAAGCAAGTCTGTAATATTCATTCATTATTTTTTGTTGTTATCAGGCTGTAAAACAAAGCTGTACTTACCAGAAATCCAGGTCCAGTCTCCTGAAGAAAGATTTTCTGACGTGCTGGTTGAAAAAAAACAAAACAAAAAATAAACAGATTAAACACAGGAATTCCGGCACGGCTCAGTGTGTCCATCAATCACATGACCGCCTTCTCTCTGTGAGCACTCACATGGCCTGGGATACACAAGACTTCCTGTTTTCTGAATGTTTCCTGTTTTTTGAGGGGAAAAAAAGTCAGAAAATAGGAAGTGCTGTGTTTTCCATGATAACTAAAAAAATAAATGAATGTTTATTGAAAACTTGCTTTATATCACATCTACTGTTCATTTAGATTTTGAAAGTTGTAACGACAGTGACATTTTAAGGCTGCATTCATACATTCGGACCATCTGCTGGTCTGGTTCCATGTTACTGTAGTTTATGGGGAATTTCAGAAGTCCCTTTTATGACAGAATTACAATAGTGTATAAACAACCACTGTGAATATTATTGTAATCCTACAGATAGAGAAGGTCATCACAATAGAAAGTGGTCTAGCACTAAATATATTGTGACACTGTCACAGCTATTCTAGTAGCATTCATATATAGAGTATAACATATCCTAGGAATACAGATAAGTATCACAGGAAAAACAGATTATACATGAAGACACAGGCCCAGGTTCATATATCTGTGATAGAGAGACGGCAACCAGTCACAGCTCAGCCTCCGTTTCTTAGAATGAGCTGCATGTGTCTGATTCTTGGCTCTGACAGATTGGTAAATCTGGGCCACGGTCTATCGTGTGCTTGCCTGTCTCTATAGGTCCTATAGAACGTGAATGGAGTGTGAGTAGATACTGTAAGGGGAAGAGGTGACGGTAACAGGCTGTGATTTTTCCTCTTATGTCACTTGCAGGAACCAGGAAGTAAGGCTCTTCATCCTGCTTCCTTATATCGAATCACTACTGGGCCTGAGTATTACAGCTAGAGCCGTGAGCCCAATGTAAGGGCCGGTTCACACTGAGCATTCTCCCTGCCGACACTGAGGATTCTCGCTGCCGCGGAATCCCACCGTGCTCCGTGTCCTGCTTTGAGTGAATGGGAGAGCGTGCGCCTGTCCACTACTGCCGCTCTCCGCTCAAATAATGGACATGTTCATTCTTTGAGCGGAGAGGAGAAGGAATTGCGCCGTGTTTTCTCAGTGTGAACTGGCCCTAAATAAAAAGACAAGTAGGGAATTTAGAAAGTTGCAAATTGAGGCTTGTGTTTAAATGTGTGACTTTTTATGCCATAAAACTGGCATGCAAGCCCTAATAAATTCCCCCCAAAATGCTTCAATATGATATCGAAGTCCTGACTGTAGCCCTTAAATTCTTGTTTTGACATGTGCTTAAAGGGTTTATCCAGTGCTACAAAAACATGGCCACTTTTCCCCCTCTCTTGTCTCCAGATTGGGGGGGGTGTATAAACTCCATTTAAGTAGATTGAGCTTATTTGCAAACCACACCTGAACTGGAGACGAGAGGGTGAAAAGTGGCCATGTTTTTGTAGTGCTTGATAACCCCTTTAAAGTCCTTACATATTATACACCCTCATTCATTCTTCAGCGCAGAGAGAGAAGGCGCACTGACCTCCCATAGACTGTCATTATGACAGGGAGGCTGGCGGAATTCCACCACTTTTGCTCAGTGTGCACGTAGCCTTAAAGGTGAAGCTTTAAAAATGCTGTCTAATGTGTAGACATTATGTTATAGAGCAGGAGAGGCTGAACCGATTGATACAGTGTATAGATTTTGTGTGAAAAGTTTCAGGATAATTAGTCACTTATATAAACCTCACTTATGCTGAGTTATAGGGAATGTATCACCTACATTTTCTTTTACTGATTAGGGTCAGATACTAAACATGGTCTCTTATTCTAATCTGTTTCTATTTTTTGACTGTATTTTTAACAGCGTTTAGTGATCTGCTTTACAGCAAGACTGACAAACATAGACAACAATAGTCAGTCTGTCCCCTTGAAATAAATGTGAAACATTTGTGAGCATAGTCCATGACCTCTGAAGAGGTTGTTTCACAGGGAGCTTCTATTGTCTCCTCTATCTACTGGTGTCACATGTCACTGTGTCAAAGTCTAACTGTTGCGAGTATCGCGACATGACAAGGGTTACCAAGCCAGGCATCCATCCACGGACAGCTGTTTCTGGGTATTTGCCCCTCGTCGGTGTGGAGCAGGTTTCTGGCTAGAGGGGGCAATGAAAAGTAGACCAACAAATCACAGCAATCACTGAGCTCAGGGAGATTAGTGAAAAATTCAAATGAAGTACTCAATCAATTTTTTTTTTTTCAGATTTTTTCACTTAAATTTTTAGGAAGCATCAATGGAGACTCTTGATTGAGTACTTTATTGGAATTTTTTCACTGGTCTCTCTGAGCTCAGTGATTGCTGTGATTTGTTCCATTATTCTTTAAGTCATGTGGGTGGTCCTTCTCGGTCATTGACAACTCTCTATAAGCTATACAGATAGGGGAAAAAAATTGTCTATCTTTTCATGATATACCTATGTGAGGGCCTGTTTCTTGTGTGTTGAGCATGTTTCTGCATATTTTTTGCATGTTTCTTCTGAAAACAGCCGGCTACTGCCTGGTTCATATGCCACCTCCGGACATTGGGCATGCATATACACCTAATGGTGCCACTGCAGCAGATCCCTTTTCCTTCACAGTTGATGTTGCCTGTTGTGTTGTGAGCTATGGAGTAATTCCTCACCAAAGAATACTTGAAGAAAGCCTGTAACAGACTTCTTATCATGTTTATTTTTTCACATTTTCTTTTAGGATCTGTGTGTGAAACAGGCTCTGGATGTAGTGCCTGTGATTTCCTTGTCCTGTCTTGTAAAGCACTATTCTTCAGTGTATGTATACTTTCCTTGATAGTGAAAAAGAGAAGCTGCTTAGAAGGTCTTTGGAGACTAAGAACACACATTTAGGGCTGAGTCTGGAAGAGCCTGACTTTGAAATGCCTCAGGTGAGTTGTTAGCGCTCTGTACACTTGCCAGAGGTTTGATGATTCTTCAAGTACAATTGTTGTGTCATGTAATTTTGAACCTATAAAATTATCTATGTGATGTTTTTGTGTGAATAAAGCCTATATACAGTGGCGTAGCTACCATGAAGGCAGGGAAGGCGACTGCTATGGGGCCCCTGCAGGAAGGGGGCCCAAGGAAGTCTGCTTTGCCTTCATGGTAGGTACTGTATGGCACTGACAGCCGACCACTGTACCCCGCTCCCCCTGGGGTCCAGAGAGGAAGAGGGACCCGCCACAGAGGAGCAGGACCTACCAGATCCTGCACGGCACAGGAGAGGGATGAAGGACCTTATGATCACATGACCCAAAGGTCCTCAATACTTCTATGTGAAGATCAGCCCGGACTACAGGAGGAGGAGGGGGCAAGCCTGGGAGCTGTAAGTGCTGTGTATGTGTGTCAGTGAGTGTATGTATGTATCTGTGGGTATATATGTATATATGTGTATCTGTGTATATATTTATATGTCAGTATGTGTATGTATCTGTGGTTGTGTGTGTGTATGTCAGTAGTGTCTGTAACACTGGTATATATGTGTGTTTGTTTGTGTATGTCAGTAGTGTCTCAAGTGATTGACAGGTTTGCTCCCAAAGATGTTCTGCAGCAACTTCTATTAATGCTAGGCTCTAATAAAAGAACCCACCATTAATATCTGCAGCATTTTCTTTTATTTCTGGTTGAGTATTTCTTATTACACTGAGATAATTTCCCTGTGTACAGTCTACTCATGGTGTATACATCAGCACTAGTGTAATCACATTATAGTGTATATATGTGTGTATGTCAGTGGCGTATCTGTATATACGTTAATGGTGCCAGTGTGTGTGGGGGGGAAGCATACAGGATTCATGGGGCCCTGTACAAATTTTTTTTTTGCTATGGGGCCCCATGAATCCTAGCTACGCCCCTGCCTCTATATATATATATATATATATACACATACGTACGTATGTGTATGCATATATATATATCAGTAAGTAATGATAATCGTATGGCGATTGAACCTGATCATTTGCCATTTGATTTGGTGGCTGAAAAAGTTATATGCAGCCCTAAGGCTGCCTGGAAAACGTGGATCCAGCCATAGGCTCTTTTCTGGACTCCCCAGGGCTGCATCCAACTTCAGCCACCAGTAATCAAATGACGAACAATCAAATTTGAGCATGCTGTAGTTGGGCTTATCTGTACTAACTAGGTTACAATTACTTTCATACTCTGTATGCAGTAAGTGTCAGTTTTCTTCTTTTTTTTTTTTCTTTTACCTTTGCGGTATGTTTAAAGAGCATTAACCTTTGTTAACAATTCTGCATGAAGCAGTTGACTATTGATTTAAAAGCAATCTGTGTTTACTGTTGGCTCAACCATAGGCAGCATAAAACAGACTCCCTTATTTATACAGTGCATGAAACACTCTGCAATGCTGCAGGGTTCAGAAGAATTGGTTATAAAAGTCATTGGTGACCACAGCTGGCTTCTACCTAACCCACCAGCTGTGATTTACAGGGGTTTCCATATACACAAATAGCGTGAGAGTTATACTTTCTTAGGGCCATATCAGTTTAGTAAACGAGCATCGATCTGCTACATCAGTGCTCATTACATGGCTTGACTATCGTACTGCAAGGACATAGCGATGTTTGTGCAGCCCCTAAAATAATAAATATATACATTACCTCTCCATATATTTATTTTTAACTCGTTTTATTGAGAGTGTATAGTATATCTTACAAAAGGGACATGTGCAATATAAAACAATACACAAAATCATATACATTAAGATGCAAGGTACAAGCACAACCGAGACAACAATAAGTAATCAACAAAGGAAAGAAAGTCGACAAGTAAACGTTAGGGTACATATGGGGCACACCAAGCTGGGCACAGTTAAAACGACAGAGGCACATCCGTATACAGTAGTCTAGGTATTACAATTCAGGAGGTATTTCCCCACCATGCACGATCTCCATCACGGACACATAGGCAAATCTGATGCAGAAATTAAAGTACTGGGTGACTGTACCCATAAGTCCCAGATTTTCCCAAACTTTTTGGGGCATTTCCTATTTTTGTATACAATACGTTCGTAGGATACTGTCGTATTTACCAGGTTTATCCACATTACCAATGTGGGGGGTCGTTTGTCTATCCATTTGAGAGCAATTGCTTTTCTAGTCAAGAATAAGGTTTCCCTGAGGAAGATCACTACATGGCGGGTCCACACCTCCTCGCTGAGTATTCCAAATAGGCACACTGTCGGGTCCAGGGGCACCTGGATCAGGCATAAAGTTGTGAGGAGTGATACCACCTCCCTCCAGAACTCCTACAAACGTGGGCATTCCCAGACCATGTGCCAGAATCCTGCTGGGGTGAACAAACATTTAGGGCATGAAGGGGATGGGATCTTGCCCATTTTGTGGAGGCGGACAGGGGTCAGATAGCTCTGGTGAATTATATAGAGTTGTGTAAGTCTATTATTTATGGAGGGGGACACTGACATGTGTGACTCTAACATTTCCTCATAAGCTTTGTCAGATAAATATGGCATGTGTTCCCTCCATTTCTCAACCGATACCTCTCCATATATATGTTCCTCGGTGTCTTCTTAACTTCTGCCTGCATTCTCCGGGAGAACTGCAGAGCCGGTCTCTGAAGTGACAGGCCGCTCAGCCAACCACTGACCATGGCCTGGTCTAGTCTTGGCCAGTCATTGGCCTGGCCTCTCACTTCAAAGTCTGGCTCTGAAGTTCCACTATTGACTGCAGGCAGAAGCCAGGAAGGTACCGGGGAACGTGGACAGGTATGTATATACTTTATATATTCATCAGCCGTCAGCCACGCATCGATACTACACGTAACAATGTGCAATCTTTGGCTGATGATTTTTTAGTCAGGACCAAAAGACATGATCAGCTGATGAAAATTGTAATCGGCTGATCATTTATTACACTGAGATAATCTGCAGAATCGGCCTGATTAATGAACTATAAAACTATTAAAGAACTATAAATCATGGTCCAGCACATCCTCAACTGCAATAAACATTCCAAGACACTGACTAGTTCCAAGGCTTATGCATTGAACTCAAGACATTACATATATTGTCATTTATATACAACCATATTACCCCATGTTATTGGAAAAAATGTTGTAGTACTTTTGGTTGTGGTTTGCTTGTATTATTGACACTGTTTATATTTTTTATATCCTTTCTTTAGCCAAGTGTTAGTGGAATGGATCCTCCTTTTGGGGACGCTTTTCGCAGTCCAGCATTTGCTGAGCAGACTTTAATGAGCACAGAACTTCTGGCGAGCAGCTCAGACCCAGACTTCATGTATGAATTGGTAAGTTACAGTCATTATACTATGCTGGGGGTCCGCCTGCTTTACTACTAGTAATCTGCCATTGGGTAAGTCTGATTCTAACAGATGGGTTTATGTTTTCACTTTAGGATCCCGAGTTGGGTTACCAGCAGGGCCCAACAGATAACTTTTTAATGCTAGAAGACTGCAAAGATTTGGAATCCTTGGACTCCTTTGCGGACATCCTGGGAAACAGTCCATCTCTATCCTCTCACTGGGATCAGTGGGACACCTATTGTGAGGATCTAACCAAGTATACAAAGCTTACAAGTTATGATATATGGGGAACCAAGGAGGTAGATTATCTTGGCTTGGATGACTTTTCAAGTCCCTATCAAGATGAGGAGGTCATTAGTAAAACACCCACACTCGCTCAGCTTAACAGTGAGGATTCACAGTCAGTGGTTGACTCTTTTTGTTACACAGAAGGATTGTTAGGAGCAAAAGCTCAGTTTCTTTCAGGGAAGAAAGTGTCATCTGGAAGGGTTACCGCTCCAGTTAGCGCATCTAAGACTTTTTCAGCCGATATGCCATCTGCTGATTGCTCCCTAAAAACTGCTAAGGCAGCTGCAAGTACACAGATGGCAGCAAAGACTAATATTACTTGTGAAGAGAAAATCAATATTCATGTGGAATGCAAGGACTATGTAAAAAAGGCCAAGGTAAAGATCAGCACGGTACATCCTACCCGACCGACAAGCACAGTGGTTGCGCTAGACGCTGCCAAAGAGAACACATGTTTTTGTGGCGCAATGGCCAAAAAGCAGGAGAGGACAATTGGTGAGACTTCAATAGGCCGAAAAAGCTGTGCCATCTTGCCTTTCAGAGAAACTCAAAAGCTGTTTTGCCCACCTCCGAATGTGGTGACAGCGAGTGCTGTGGAAGGGAATGTTACTGTATTAGCTTCTGTGTCTGACCCCTCACAAAAGAAGGAGGAGCACAACTACTCACTCTTTGTGTCAGAGGGACTTACAGAGCTAGTTAAGAATGATGTACCACAAGAGGAAGAAGAGGAGGAAGATGAGGAGGTTGATTTAGATGAAGAAGACCATGATGAAGGTTTTGGTAGTGAGCATGAACTCTCTGAAAATGACGAGGAAGAGGAGGAAGAAGAAGAGGAAGAAGATTTTGAGGATGATAAAGATGATATCAGTGACACCTTCTCTGAACCAGGTAATAGTTTTAAAAACATTAAAAAAAAATTAGCAATTAATATTGTACACTGACATGGGGGATTTGAAGTTTAGTACGATATAGCTGGAGACTTCTGCCATGGTAAATCAGGTGTGGGAGGAGGCCTTGCCGGGGATATGGCTGATGTAAACCAGGGAGAAGGGGCGAATCTGCTCCTTCTCCATGGCATACACCAGGGGTATACCTTTTATTAATGTCCCCTAATATATTTTTATCCATTTTAACTGCATACCTGTGTCAAAATGAGTGGACAAATCAAAATGTTACCAGAATCAGTGGAGCACACACAGTGGGCATCATTTATTCGCAGGTACAGTTTCTTGCTGTCAGTGAGGATCTTCCATGATTAGTTTGTTATGCCCTGTTCCGTGGTAGGGGAGCATTTTTAGAGATGGATAACTCATTAAAGTTGTACGATTTTCTGGAAACTAAGTAGGTTTAGTAGTAGTGTTGGCAGGTGCACAAGGTGCTGATACTTGTGGAAGCCCAAAGGCCCTTGTGCCACATAAGAAGATACAATATAAATGTATACAGCACTTTCCCCTGCAGTCCTACAGTGTTAGAGGGGTAAAAAACTAATATACTGCTCGGGGGAGAGGATGATCAAAACTAGCTAAGCCCCACCACCACCATTCCTGTTTGTCTGTTTTTGTTCCCTTAATCTCTCCTCGATTCAGAGACAAACACCCAGAAGCAGGTCCTACTCCTGAGTGCTTGTCTTGAAAGCAGGTAGCTAATAATTTTCACTCTAGGGCCAGAATATCACTTTAAGGAACTATACTGTAAAATGCACCATAGAAACTAGAATTTAAAAGTCCAGAGGGAAAACTTTAATAGTCAGGGTGTGTAACATGATTAGAGCGGTGTGTAACATGATGAGCGAACGTGCATTTGACTTTCTCAGCCTTTCTCATTCAACAATGAATGAATCTCGAGGTCTGCCTGGAAAATGTACTTGCAGCCAATAGTTTGGATTCACGCAAACTTACTGTAAGTTGGCTCATCTCTACATATGATTTTCTAGAGCAGGGATAGGGAACCTTCGGACCTCCGGCTGTTGCAAAACTGCAACTGCCATCATTCTGGACAGCCTTTGGCTGTCCAGGTATGATGGGAATTGAAGTTTTGCAACAGCTAGAGGGCTGAAGGTTCCCCAACCCTGCTCTAGGGGCTCACTTTGTGTGTCGTGAGAGGTAACCACTAACCCCTGATATTTGGGTATGTTTCCTACTTATATTATATGCTTTGTTTTAGGTTATGAAAATGATTCAGTGGACGACTTAAAAGGGATAACTGCGGTGTCATCAAGAAAGCGAGGAAAGCGGCGATACTTTTGGGAATACAGTGAGCAGCTGACCCCTGCTCAACAAGAAGCAATGCTGAGACCATCTGAGTGGAATAGAGACACGCTGCCTAGTAATATGTATCAGAAAAATGGCTTGCATCATGGTAAGTATTATTTTTGGACTGCGCCATTCCATATTGCAAAAGCAAAAAGGTACCCTAGCTTGGTCTCTGTCGGGTAAACAGCATGCAGTATGAAAGTGGCTTTACATCACTTTTTATGCTCCGTTATGTTCGGATGAGCCCTGCAGGGAGACAGGGAGACATTTGACTTTGTTTTCTCTTATCTCTGTAAGCCAAGGACTAGAAGGCTCAGCATCCAACCTGTCCATTCTCTGTATTTGGCAATCGCCTGTATTCATTGCTGCTCATTTCTTTAATGCATGCCACACTTAAATGGATTATTTCATTAGAAACATAGGTTGCATATCTCTTGGATAGGAAGGAAGTAGGAGCAATAGGAAAAAGTACATGCCACTTTTCTTTAGCTATAGCTTTCTTTGGAGACCACATGGTGGGTCCATTTTAATATTAGGTGACTAAACTGGCTTGTCATGTTCCTAGTGCTGTTGCCACTTTACTGATCGGACATTGGTGACATATCTCCTGTCTATGCTTAGACACAAGTACACCTGCCAGTATCCCTTGCTAACTATAATCATCTTTGAAGATTTTGTTTGTCATCTTTATTTACTGACTGGTCTCCTGGCATTACACTTGAATGCTTTGTTGACAGGCAAATACACTGTGAAGAAGTCTCGTAGAACAGATGTGGAAGACCTTACTCCCAACCCCAAGAAACTCTTACAGATTGGAGGGGAGCTGCGTAAACTGAACAAAGTGATCAGTGACCTGACGCCTGTATCTGAGCTTCCTGTGACTGCACGACCTCGCTCTCGAAAGGAAAAAAACAAACTGGCTTCCAGGTAATTCTCTGCATATCCTATGGTGATTCATTATGACGCTGCTTCAGAGAAAGAACGGCACACGCCATTTCTGTGGAACAGAGGCAATATAAATGCAAATGTAGAACACTGCGTCTCAATATGAATGGAAAAAGCAGTTTCTATGCAGTCGCTAAATGGTAGGAAATAATACTATGTTATAGCATCGGAGGTGTTGAAAGTCTCTCCTTTGAAAACAATTGTACCTGTTTCCTATAAACCTAATCTCCATAAAAGTTATTTTGTAAAGACATTGTTTAGTTCCTAAAATACAACCTTTACTTGTCTTAATTTTTCAGCAGTTGTTAGTGCTAACATCCATGAGTCTTGGTTGCCCAATGTGTACAGCTTGCTGCTGCCATTTACATTCTAGGAAAATCGGTGTTATACTATACAGAAACCTAAAAGATTGTCAGCAGAAAAAGACCACTTGGTTCTAGTCTGCCCTTTTAGTATTTCCTTTCTTAATAACTTAGGATAGATATACAGTATGTTTATCCCAGGCAGGTTTTACGTTCGTTACTGTAGATTTATTAACCACTGGAAGTTTGTTCCAAGCATCTATTACTCTTTCAGTAAAGTAATGTTTTATTGTTTATGATCTCTCACCAACTAACCCCAGATTGTGCCATGTTCTTGTTTTTTTGTTTTTTTACTATTAAAAACACTTCCCTTATAAATCTTATTTGGGCTTTGAAAAGGTTTTTCCAGACAAAAGGATAGCTAATCAGTGACTGATCAGGGGGGGTGGTGACATCCAGCATGCTCGCTAATCAAAAGCTTAGCTCCTATTCAGTTGAGTGGGACTTGAGCTGCAGTTACACATTGACCCCACTACACAATGAATGAAGACAAACTCTGTTCACTGTGTGGCCTGAGTCCTACCTTTCCTAGTGACTAATCTTAAAAGGGTTGTCCAGAGAAAAGCTTTTTCTTTCAAATTAAAGGGGTAGTGCGGCGCTTTGAAATTATTCACAGAATAACACACATTACAAAGTTATACAACTTTGTAATGTATGTTATGTCTGTGAATCGCCCCCTTCCCGTGTCCCACCACCCCCGCACATGTACCCGGAAGTGTGGTGCATTATACATCAGCTGATCCGTGTCGTGCATGTCCGCCATCTTGTGCCAGGACGTCATCTTCGGACGGGCGGCCGAACCGCTCCGACCGTCCCTAGTGCCGGCCGCCTTCTGCAGCGTCATCAGATGCTCAGCCACGATTGGCGGAGCATAACTGTACTCAGCCAGTCGCGGCTGAGCACAGTTATGACGCGGCAGAGGGGGGCCGGCATCAGGGACGGCGGCAGCGATTCGGCCGCCCGTCCGAAGATGACGTCCTGGCACAAGATGGAGGACATGCGTGACACGGATCAGGTAATAATAATGCATCACACTTCCGGGTACATGTGCGGGGGGGGGGACACGGGAAGGGGGCGATTCACAGACATAACATACATTACAAAGTTGTATAACTTTGTAATGTGTGTTATTCTGTGAATAATTGTTTACCGCCACACTACCCCTTTAACTGGTGTCAGAAAGTTATATAGATTTGTAATTTACTTCTATTAAAAAATCTCAAGTCTTTTCATACTTATTAGCTGCTATATGTCATGCAGGAAATGTTTTATTTTCAGTCTGACACAGTGCTCTCTGCTGACATCTCTGGCCGAGACAGGAACTGTCCAGAGCAGGAGCGGTTTTCTATGGGGATTTATAGAAAACCGAGACAGAGTTCCTGTCTCGGCCAGAGATGTCAGCAGAGAGCACTGTGTCAGACTGAAAAAAAAACAACACTTCCTGCAGGACATACAGCAGCTTTTTTAATAGAAGTAAATTACAAATCTATATAACTTTCTGACACCAGTTGATTTGAAGGAAAAAGATTTTTGGCTGGATAACGCCTTTAAGGCTGTCAGAATTCACTACCCTTAAATCTTTCTCTTCTAAAGTGTACGGGGACCCTTATTGTACTCTTGTTCACTTTTGATTTGACCCCTTTAACATATATCATTGATAAAGAGAGGAGGGGTCTTTTTTATACACATATAAAAGTAATGCTTTAACCCCTTTACCTAGGTCAGCTCATCTAATTTTGGTGAATTTTATTCTATTTCCAGTGGTAACCAGCATAATAGTGAATGTACTGTGCATCAACATACAGGATGTATTTGTTACTCAATGTTTAATATCAATATAACAGTAATAACATAGTGTTTAAGGGAGAATACATGCTTTAAGTAGAAGGGTTTGAATGGGTTTGCCCAGAAAAGACATGTGTCACCTGTCCACAAGATGTGGGGTAAATTATTGTTGTGGGACCTCACAGCTTGGACCCTTACAGTCACTAGAATGGATACCCCCAAAATGTGCCTCTGAAAGCTGTGTGTGTGAAGAACATGACTAAAGGAAAGAGCTCCCTATACATCGATATATAGGGGTGCCCCCCTCCCCCATGCTGAGCCCCTTTTCTGCTGTTCTGGTCATGTGTCTGTATGTGGCTTCCTGCTGTTTAGGATGCAATCTACAGAATGTACACTATGCCACAATGTTCTCAGAGTGTGGAGCAATGTTTTCTGACCTTTCTGACATTTCTTGAATTCATTTGTGATAAGACTGAAGAATTTTCTTGACAGATTTTCCTTATCTTTGTAATACAGAGCTTGTCGGCTAAAGAAAAAGGCACAATACGAAGCTAATAAAGTAAAGCTGTGGGGCCTGAATACAGAATATGGTAAGTTCGTAAAAAAGGGAACCTGTCTGACTAATGCACAAATTTGTAAGAAATTTAGTTTGTAACATTATATGTCATATTCTGAATAATCTCTCTGCTGGTGTTGATAACTGTGTATATGTCAAACAGTTCAAATAACAGACCTATAGCACTATCTCTTATATTTCTAATGCACTTAATTTCAGATAATTTGCTTTTTGTGATCAATTCAATCAAGCAAGAAATCATGACCCGTATGCAGATTCCATGGGAAGAATGGTCAGCAAGCATGGAACAGAAACTGGATATCCTTATAAAGGATACACTTGGTATGTTTCTATATTTTTACATTTTACCCAGCACCTCATCTATTACCTGCAGGCTGGCTGATGTCGCCTGTAGAATACAGTTATGTTCTGGATATTGGCCTTTACAGTTGCTTTAATAGTCGTCATTCACATTATATGAAATCAGACACTAAACTGTCAGCATGTCTTTATGCAGTAGGGTTTAACCCTTTGAGGACCAGGCCCAAAATGACCCAGTGGACCGCACAAATTTTCAACTTAGTGTTTTCGTTTTTCCCTCCCCCCTTTCTAAGAGCTCTAGCACTCTCAGTTTTCTATCTACAAGCCATGTAAGTGCTTGTTTTTTACAGGAATAGTTGTACTTTGTAAAGGCGTCATTCATTTTACCATAACATGTATGATGGAATTCCAAATATATTATTTATGAAGATATAAATAGGTGAAATCGTAAAAAAGAATGCAATATGGTAACGTTTGGGGGGTTCCTGTGTCTACGTAATACACTATATGGTAACAGCAACATAATACTATTATTCTATAGGTCAGCCCGAACACATCCATATGCAGGTTACACAGATTCTCTAATGATATATATGTATTTTTTTTTTTATGAAATCCTTTTTTTTGGCAATTAAATATTAATAAAATGGGCCTATTGTGACGCTTATAACGGTTTTATTTTTTCACCTACGGGGCTGTATGGGGTGTCATTTTTTCCGCCATGATTTCTAGTTTTTATTAATACCATATTTGTGAAGATCGGACGTTTTGATCACTTTTTATTGATTTTTTTTTTAATATATAATGTAACCTAAAATCGGTAATCTGCGCACTTTTTTCCCTCTTTTCCTGTACGCCGTTCACCGATCACAATGACGCTTGTTATATTTTAATAGATCGGACAATTACGCACGCTACGGTATATTATATGTTTATCTATTTATTTATTTTTATATGTTTTATTTATATAATGGGATAGGGGGGTTATTTCAACTTTTATTGGGGGAGGGGTTTTGGGGTAGTGTAATAGTGTTTTGAACTTTTTTTTTTTTTTTTACACATTTGAAGTCCCTTTGGGGGACTTTTACATACACTAGTTTGATTTCTACGCTGATGATTGCTATGCCATAGGCATAGCATTGATCAGTGTTATCGGCGATCTGCTCATTGAGCCTGCCTGTACAGGCTCAGTGTAGCAGATCGCCGATCGGACCGCACGGAGGCAGGTCAGAGACCTCCGGTGGTCCGTTTCAACGATCGGGACTGCGGGGGTCCCGATTGGTAAGTGACAGGGGACTCCCCCTGTCACTTACACTAAAACGCTGCGGTCGCGGCGTTTAAGGGGTTAATGACACGCGGCAGCGCGATCGATGCAGCGTGTCATTACCGGTGAGGTCCCGGCTGCTCACTGCAGCCGGACCCAACTTCCACCTCCGGCCCCCACCTTCATAGCGGGAGAAACACCCAGGACGTAGTTACGTCATGGGTCGTCTGGGGACAAACTTCCATGACGTAACCCTACGTCCAGGGTCGTTTAGGGCAGTGATTTTCAACCTTTTTTGAGCCGCGGCACACTTTTTATACTTAAAAAATCCTGGGGCACACCACCAACCAAAATGACACTAAAACAGTACATATTATACATATAGTTAATAATATAGATTCTAAATGTATTTATACTCACTCAGTGTGAAACCTGGGCCTGTTTTCTTCTCCCCCCTGTTTCTCTCCCCCATCCCCAGGTTTCTCTCCCCCCCCCCCCCCCTTCCTCCTCACCTCCTCCGAGATGGTCGCCGCTGCTGTCCGCGTCACCTACTGGCCGCCCATAGGACCCAGACGTGCTCCTTCAATCAGCGGAGACCGGGAGCGTGGTGCGCTGCGGCGGGCCGTAGCGCACACGTCGATTGAATGCATGCATCACGGCCCACCGCAGCGCACCACGCAACCACCCACATTATAATCCACCACTGATCGCTGCGCATTGCCGGGGAACAAAACACAGGGGCACCATAGTTTGGGGAACTTTCCCCGCGGCACACCCGACCATGTGTCGCGGCACACTGGTTGAAAATCACTGGTCTAGGGGTTAATGTCTGTGTCATACAGGCAGTCAATGGGAGGGTTTGCGCGCCTCCTCTCTCCGCGCAGAACAATTGACATGTCAATTGTTTCGGGCGGAGAGAGGAGGCGCATGAGCCCTCCCATAGACTGCCTGTATGACAAGGAAACTGACAGGATTTTACTCCAGTTTTACTCCGTGTGAACTGGCCCTTAAGCTTATATTCTGGACATTTTGCATCTTATTGTACAAAGGATATGCTATAAAGATATGAAATTTCCAGAATATAAGCTTAAAAGTGGTGCTGAGAACTCCTTATATGGAAATGGGGGGACAATATCACTATAATATTGGCAACGCTGGAGACACTAGACCATCAGCATGTCTTTATGGGTGGTTTTTGTGTCTGTAAAAAAAAGTGACTGGTCCCCTCCCCTTTAATCATAAACTTTCCTTTTTGGGTGGCGATTATTAAACTTCATTTGTATGCATAAAATGTTATTTTGTCCCTCTAGGTGACTAGAAGCAGCAATAATGATCACTAGTATAATGCTTTGGAAAATCTAGTATTCTGAAGCATTACTGCCTGTCAGACTACCTATTAGGCTGTAGCTCTAGCACAGCCTATCGAGAGGTTACTGTATGGCAAATCTGGAGGGTAACCATTGGCATTTCATGATCACATTGTAAAGGGCTGATGGCCTGATAGGGACAGCCCCCTCCCCACTGTCAAACACTTTGAAGCCGTGGTCACTATTAGGTTGTCTAAAGGGTTTAACTGCTGCAGTTGGCGTTTGTTGCAGTTGCAGCAGGAGCTTGGTTGTGTAGGAAAGCTGAGCTCCTGTTGCGATCATGCAGATCTGCATGTGTCTTCTGCCCTGCTGCTACTGCAAACTATGAGTAGAGCAGTAGTGGAAAAAATGTCCATTTCCCCTGGCCCCATTTTGTACCTGTTGCTGGAAGCAGACATGCCACCTCTCCCTACCCAATATTGGGTGGGGCTTAAAAATCTTAGTGAAAATTCTAATGAAAATCAGAACTGTGAAGGGTTTTAATTGTGAATTAATCAATTGAAACTGGATTAATTGGCCTGTCCTATATGTGCTTAATTCTGAATTAGAGATGAGCAAACTTGCCAAAAGCCTGTATTCATGTTTTAAAGGCAGTCCTTGGGCTACATCCACCTTCTCCATGGAGTGAGATTCAAATGCCTATCACTTGGGTTTGCACAAACCCATCTCTATTCTAAATTTCTCTTAGTGGTCTACTGCTGGTGATCATCCATGCCCAGTAGTTCAGGCCCACCAACTGGTACAAGGGAAGCAGCAGCCTTTAAGAATTAAAACTATTACCCATGAAGCAGAAGATGGCTCAAGCCTTCTAAAGGCAAGGAAGGGGCAGGTGATATCCTATTCATCCAGATACCCAACCACCCCCTTCACATCTTGGAAGTAGGGATGAGCGAACTTTTGAAAAGTTCGGTTGGATCCAGCAAACTTTCCTGAAGTTCGGATTCGTACGAACCGAACCTAAAACAAACCTTGCAATACCTGCTGAATAATTGCAGCTACAATAGTGGGAGTCTGATAGGGTATAGTTTAGTTTAGTTGCAGTTGCTATTACAATTAAAAAAAAAAGTGGAAAAAATCAAAGTGCAAAAATATTGAAAAAAAATTGCCAGCAATAATACCGCCCCCTTTAATAGTTGTTAATTATTTAATAAAACAAAGTTTCGTTCTAAAAAACAAATGAATGTTTTTGCAATTAAATATACTGTATATAAAAAAATATATAAATAAATGTGTGTGTATATGTATGTATGTATGTATATATGTGTGTGTGTATGTATGTATGTGTGTGTATATGTATATATATATATATATATATATATATATATATATATAATATATCACAGAAAACCAGGATACAAGGGATTATAGGAGTAATAATAATTTTATTTGCTATTGTTATTTTAACCAGATTTGTTACGAACTTTCTCAAAGTGACGAACCAAACTTTTTGCAAAGTTCGTTACGGTTCGTTCGCTCATCCCTACATGGAAGGTTTACTTCCGAGATGTGGAATAACAGGAAGTGAGGATAACGCCTTTAATGCAGTGGAATCAGCAGCTTTTTACTACCAGCACTGGATACGATTTCAATAAAAAAATTAAAAATTTTGTTAATGGAAAGATGTAATCTTGGACCAGTGCCGTAAGGTATTGATGATAATGATTTGAAAGATAATGGTAAAATTACATTTATAATTCTGTTTATTTTCAGGTGCACCAGTAGCTGGCCAAACATCTGAATTTGTAAATCAGGTTTTGGAAAAAACTTCAGACGGAGATTCCACCGGTGGCCTAGTGGGACTCCGTATACCCACTTCAAAGGTGTAACGCCTATTCTTCTCAACCAGCGCTGATGCGTCATCATACAATGTCTTCTCTCAAGTCTGCACTAAAAACTCCATTCGATTTTGCATGTTATATTCTCTCATCATCTGTTATGATTATACTTAGCAGGTTTGTTGGGTGGAATAAGCAAACTGACATGCTGACAAGTGCGAGTACCCATTGCATGGAACTCTTATCACAATGTCTGGTTGGTAGTAGCTATTTGTTCATAGAGTACTATTAGCAGCAATTCTATCATTGCCATAGAGTTTATATATTCAACTTAAATGTGCAAAAACAAATAGGCAACATGTATTGTATTTGTAGTGTTTGTCTTAGAGTCAGAAACAGATTTTTTTTCTTTTTAGGTTCACATAGTTTTGAGCTAATGCCAAAATTAGCTGGAATAAGCTTCAGACACAGGTGATAATAAGCCACTATCTGAAATGGGAGGTAAAGACATGATTCCTGTTCGAGATGCACATTCACTGCTCTATATGATGCAGTAGGTGTGCAAATGTCAAAATGTGGCTTCATACAAAATGTGTATTTGTTGATAAAATAACATTGCGATAGCTGATAGTTTGTCGCAAGTGGAACTATGATCTTAAGACTTATCTTTGTGCCTTGTTATTTGCGGAGTGAAAAAGACTCTTCTACAGCTTAAAGCCGTTAAGGATTTTTTGTATGCTTTAAAACGTTATAAGATATTTTAAACCTTGTAGTGTAGTGGCCTAAGATGCATAGTTTGGTGCATATTTATCGGGTTAAGCTTACATGTTTAAAAACAAAGAATCCTTGTGACTTCCTCTTTTTTCAGAATGTACATAGGAACATGTTGAAAATGTAGATATGTGCCACAGAGTCTGTGAATTGTAATAGAAATATAAAAAAGGTAAAAAAAAAACAAAAACATAAAAAACAACAAAAGAGTAAAAAAAAAAACTGAAAAAGGTGGCTCTTGAACTATAAGCCGCACTTTTTTTTCCTTGTTTGTTCTTTTTCTTCTCTTTGGTACTTTTACTTAGAAAAGAGAGAAACAAAAATTGCACATTACTTTGATTGTTTTCTTTTTGTTTTGTACCAAAGAAAAACACATTGAGGTGGCAGACTGCCAGTCAAAGTAAAGATTTGCACAGCTTATAAGATACTGTAATGAATGTAAAAAATATATAAATATATAAATATAAAACTGAGGTCAGCGGAATTCTGGGATAGCTAGGGAATTTATTAAACTGTGATTTTTTTTTTTTGTAGTGGTCCAATTTTAGGAGTATCCAACATATATTTGGAGGGTGCATTCACAGTCTTGTGTCTACATTTAAGAGACCGTTTTCCCGTTGTAGATAAACAAAGACTATTATTTTTATTAAGATATAGAATTTTCAGATTTTTGGAGGATAGGCAGAGCTGCTACATTTCATTTATCTAGTTCAACTTCCAGAATCTGATTGTTCCCATCCTAGCCAGGTGGTATAAAACGTGTAGGCCCATTGGCATTGTAAAACAAAATATATATATATATGAATAAATATATCTATTTTTGCTATTGTAACATGCACCTGAATATATAAATATTCAGACCGAAGGGGAGAAAGAGAGAAATTTAGATATTATATTTGCCAATATTGTTTTCTTAATGTTCTCGATCATTCAGAGCATGACCTGATATGAAAGGTTTAAGATGTTAAAACTAAATATAAAAAAAAAATGAAAAAAAAGAAAAAAAAAATAGATTTTATATTTTTGTACTAGAACTGCAGGAATTGCTTCTTTGGATGTTGGGGACTTGAATTTATTTCATGTTTGTAAATGTGTATTTGTTTTATCCTGCATGTAGTGTTTTTGCAGATGCATGGAGTATAGTAATGCTCCTTTCTTGGTGAAGAAAGTTTCAGCCAGGGAATGGTTCATAAAACTTTGTAAGTCAGTGAGTTTCAGTAGATATCTGTTATGGCTCAGCCCTGATAGTCTATAGTTTGCTCTCTAGTTCAAGTAGTTTTCTTTGTTTGGATCAACGCCCGCTCTTTCACACAAGGCAATGCCGTGTTTCCATGTCTAACCCATGCATAAATAGCGCTGTTGCATTCTGACCCCATTTGTTCATGCAAATTTCTGAAGTATATGCCATAAGGTTTAAATGACAAATGTTGTGGATAATGCTTAATTATTTTATATGATGTCCACTGGTAGTTGTAATGCCAAAAAAGAAAGATGGCTTCCTAAGATGTGCCTTACATATTTAGTGAATTTGGGGATTGAGTTGGCCTCATTAAGTCTTAATCGTTTAACAATAGATGTGATGCAGAAATATGCATTACACCTTTCCTTATAATCCTATATACTTTACTATTACCTGGTATGTACAACTTAGGCGTGATATATGATATGACAGCTGTAATTACAATATGATAAACTTCAGTATTGAGGTAAATACAGATTGTTGGTTGTAGTTTGTCATCTTGGTTTGTGTTAAAGGGGTCCTGTAGCCAACCCCCCCCAAAAAAATTAGATATTGCTATCATTTATATATAGCTTGGAGTGCCCTGATCACTTTCTTAAAACTTTTTTCTTTACAACCACGTCCCTTATTTTCCAGGTATGTGGGTTTATCTTTTGTCTGACAATTTAGTTAATAGTCAGATGGGTGTGAACTTAATTTTAATAATGGGATTGAATGTCAGGTTATGGGCGAGATTACACCAGCCACAGGTATAACCCTTGATTGTATAAACTTGTCCATCACCTGATATCCACTCTCTTTTTATAAAAGTTAAGTTCTCCGCCCATTTGACTATTAACTGAATTGTCAGAGAAACAATAAACCCACACGTCTTGGGAACAGAAGGCTGGATCAAGAAACTGTAAAAAAGTGTGTAATCAGCGCACCCTAAGCTATTTCATGGTAGTAACATGTCACTTTTTGTGAGTTGACTACAGGTCCTCTTTAAGTAAATAGTGAACTTAGGAGTTTTGAACCTTACTATTGTGAAATCTTAATCAGTGTGAGCTTTTATGCCACCGAAATTCAGCTGTATTGCCATAGCAAGCACTATGTTGGGTCAGGTGGATTGTTAAGAGTCTTGCGTTCAGGCGACTTCATATGGTTAAAAACTATTTTTAAGTTTTACTTGGGATTTGATTAAGGTTGCCTTTATCTGACAGATTTTTAAAGCCAAAGCCAGTAATGGATAAGAAAAGAGGAGAACTCTCAATCTTTCCTTTATGACCTGATCCCTGTTTATAGTCTCTTCCTGGCTTTGGCTTCAAAAATCTGTGAGTTAAATCTCTGTGTAAAGGCACCCTTATACAACAGTATTATTGGTCTGTTAAGTTCTGTTGAAACCACACCTAGAAAAATCTTCACATCAGCAGTATGCCATGCAGTCAAATATATTACATTGCAGTCAATATATTATATTACATTGTATACTAGTCAACTGGGCTTTTCAATACAAAAAAGTACACTTTCCAGATGTTTGCCCAAAGGACACACTTTTGGGTCAAGTTAGGGTCATAGAAGTCCAAGGATATATTTGGCCAGCATATATGCCACAAGAGTAGTTAGAGCAGAGCCCATTTATAACAGCCTGAAAATAATTCTGCATAAAAGCCTTAAAACCAGGTTGTTGCTAGCAGGTATATCTCACCAAATTGGCATGTGCAACCACTTTTAAAGGCCAAATTCATTTATGTTTACTTTATGTTTTAGATATCAATTAGACCCACCACTGATTTCCAGAGTGAAAGGGCTGTATAGAACTTTTAAACACTTTGGGTATTTAGATTGGCCTATCTTTCCTAAAATATTGTTCTGGAGTCCTAGAGATTGATGGTGATCCAAGACCACCAGGTTTGCCATGATGGAATTTAGTCTCTTGGTAGAAAGATTATACTGAGGTTCTGTTCAGCGAAATGAGACCTCAGTCATGTGCCATGTTAATAGCATTACCATCATCTAACCCTATTGATACCAAAGCCTACTGCACTTCTGTTTTTAGTATTTCTTTTTACAGGGCCCGTTATTTTAGAGATGAGCTGCTTTACAAAATTTCTTCTAAGCTGACTGGATGCAGGATTAAAGTTTGTTGTCAGTCCTAAGATGGTACAGAGAGTTAGATGGCCATTTACAATGCAATTGTTTTGATGGTGACTCTACCTTAAGAGACATTGCACACTGTGTAGAAGGTTGTTTTCACCGGGTTAGAAAATCAGATGTTTCTTGAAACCATTTTCCAGCGCATTATCAATACAAACAGTTATGTTCCATTGCAGGCAGTGGGCATTGTAACCATCTTTTCTACATAGAAACAAGCAACTAATACGTAGCTAAATAGAATTATTTATGGTGCAGAAGCAAACCCACATGCAATAGATTCACATGTAGCAAGATATAGAATTTTTGTGTGATTTTTGGTTTTTCCCCTAGCAATTTACCAGTGTTTAAACAGCTTAAAGGGGGTCTGTCAACTCGTCTATGCTACCCTTCCCAGAAGCAGAACAGAAAAGTGGGGATGCTGAACTTGAGAATGTATAGTGTGATATGGATTACTCTATGGCCAGAATAGCCAGATCTCTTTGGCCCAGATTTATTAATCTGGAGTGGTTTGCCCTTTGCCTTTTTTTTTTCTTTGAAGAGCTTGTTAACATCTGGATATTGAACTGTATTGTTGAGCATATCACTCCAGTTTTAGTCTCTGACCGATTGATAAGCATGTCTTGGCAGCATTTCATTACCTTTTAACATGAAAATACTAAATTAATTCAAAACAATATATTCTTCTGCTCTACCTCTCCACTCCTATCCTATACTGCAAGATGGGATGGTAAAGACAACCTGACAGAGCCACTGTAAGGTCTGCGGATTCCTGCACGTGGCAGCACGCATCTCCGCCCGTGCCATAAACACCATTTCATGGCCGTGCGAATTCTGTCTGTGCCTAGAATGGACTCTTTGGCACAGGCGGAGATGCAGGGGCCAGCGTCGGCAATCCGCAGCTGCCTTTACGCGCGTATTCCGTAGTGTGCATGCACCCTAAGAGAGCACCCAATAGCAGATCTGAATACACGCTATGTGAACAGGGCTTGGTTATGATTCCGTGATGTAACCTGTTACAAAATAGAAAAAACATATAGATTTACCTTGTAGTTTGGCAGCCCTCTGGGAGAATTCCCTACTTTCACCCAGAACTAATGGATAGTTTATGGCTGTGATTTTAGATCTAAGCAGGCATGCACAGCCACCTCTGTTCACATCTATATGTCTTTTTTTGAGTTCAGTAAAAATGTAGATGTTGTCTCTCGATGGCATATATAGATTGCTTAGTAGAGAAATTGCTTCATGTTAGAAATGTAAGTATATTGCATCTCCTAGACACTGCGCTGCATTTCCCATTGATGTCAGCAGCAAATCCTTAAAGTCCCAGCCAATTTTCAGATCTCACATTGAACTATCAAGTTGTAATATGTGTGTGCCTCCAGGCCCACAAGCTGAAGAAGTCCTCTTCAGTAGCTGCTACATTAATGCCCAACTGTGTTTTGGGAGGTGCTCCTCTTCTTTTGCACTTTGTTGTCCGATAGAAGGCCTGATCCTTCCTCATGACATTTCTGTGTTAACTTATTGGTGATTACATTTGGTGGAATTTTTGGAGTGCCTTATAATAACCAACCGGTGTCGCTTCCTGGTTTTCTCAAGGTCTTCTTATGGGGTGGGTTCCTTGGTAACCTAAAGATACAATATACATTCTCTTATCTTCTTCTCCTGTGTTCTGCGGGCTTCTTTCATATCCTCCTTTACACTGAGGGCAAATAAATTGACATCCATCATCTGATGTATGTCAGTGCAGCGCACAATTCTAATGCCAAAACCCTTTACTATGTGTCCTTGCTAGAGGGTATTCCAATGTACTGTATATTTCAGCCCTTTACTGCTGTAAGAGCACCCCAAGCCATTTCAATAGCATATAGTAATTTCTGAACACATCAAGACTTCCACAGATCCTATGCTTTTGGGTTTTGCATCTGCTATCTGCTTATAACCACAGGGCTAGGTAACAAAACACTCCAACTATCTGACACAAAGCCGCTATCCTAAAAAGCACAAATGACTCAGGAAACCCGCTAATACAATTCAATTTTGTGGGCTCTTATCGCTAGGTATGGTATTTGTAACATGTATATTGTTTTAAGGGAAACCTGTATAGCATGATATTTTTGAGAAACCTATGGGGTGTAATGTATCCTAAATTGCTGTGGAATGAAATGACTGCATTAGTTTTCTCTTTGATGGGCCATCTGTTTGATATGATATAGGATAGGCGATTGCTGTGTATTGTCGCAGTTGCCTTTTGTAGTGATTCTCTGAATTCTTCATGCTTTACATAGGGTGAAATAGTAATGCTATGTATTGTGTAGTATTTGTCACCATGAGTTACTCTCAGAAAAAGAATTTACATTCTCATTATACACTAATATATGTTGTATGTGGATTGTGGCAGGAATCATTGGCCTCATTTATCAGCGTGGCGTCAGATAACACTGTCCTTGTTTCTCACAGCAACCGTAGATCTTTTATTTAGCACTGTCTAAAGCATGAAACCAGACCTTAGATTGGTTGCTGTAACAGCAGTGATTCTACATAAGTCTGACACAAGGCCCAAGGAGCCACTTACATACAGCACAAGCTGACGACTGAACAGACACATGTACCCGACAATCTTACATCTATAAGCATATCCATTCCATTATGATTTAGCATTTTTAAAGGCTATGGATACCTTTTTAAAAAGATTCCAATTCTTGTGTTATACATTAAACTGTTTCTTCATGGGTATTTTTATTTTTAAAACTTTTCTGTGTGTTGTACAGTTTCTATTATCAGTCCATTCTTTTCCTTCGCTCCCAAGTGAACGTATAAGCTAATTTATAACCAAATAAAAATTCAGCTCTGATGTGGTATCACCAGCTGAGAGGTTCATTCAGGAGAGACAAGAAAGGCTGATTACAAACTTGTCAAAAAACTGCGTCTTTAAGGGACAACTTTTCTTTTTTTAAGCTAAAGAACTATGAAGTAGTTTTTTTTATTATTATTATAATAAAACACAACAAAAGGATGAAAAAAATGCTTTTTCAAAGGTGTCCACAGCCTCTAAATCTTTGTCCACAAACTAAAGAGCAGAAATGTGCTGCTTACTGTTGAGGACAGCAGAATGCCATTAGCCCCGGTTCACACACTAAAATTGCTTTAATTATTTTTGCTTTATGGAAAATGCATAACCAAGGTGTGTAAGTAAAAGGAAAGGACTATGTCAGCCTGCTTGGGATAGTCCAATGTGAAATGCATAAGTTATGCTGTTCTGTGCATTTAAAATAGTGTCCTTTATTTTAGTAATAGTCTGAACTGAGCCATGTTTTCCTGACCATTTTGCTATTGGATTAATAAGTGCAGTTGTTTGCCCATATAACAGCAGAACATTGCACCACCCTCACTTATTCCCCATCCTCCTTACCCTCTGGGTATTTACCAGACACATTTCACATTGTTTCTCCTGCCTCTTCACGGCCATGCAGTGTTATTGCCAGCTTGTTTAGAGCGCAGGCTTTACGAGATTTTACGTTTTACGTTTCTTTTATTTTAACTGACACTTTATTTTGTAAGTAT
The DNA here is from genome assembly GCF_027789765.1 of Dendropsophus ebraccatus. NCBI lineage: Eukaryota > Metazoa > Chordata > Amphibia > Anura > Hylidae > Dendropsophus > Dendropsophus ebraccatus. The sequence continues at coordinate 66,699,861 of NC_091454.1, read as the reverse complement.
TTGTGTATATCAGATAAGCACTTTGTTTAAAATAGATTTTGTTTTTACATGAATATATATACCTGTATATATTCAGATATATATAGTTTCCTGCCATTTGCTGCTAACTCTAGACTGCTCTGTATGCTGCAGCAATACTTGATATAAGATATGTGCCGCTGGCAGTTAAGATATACAGAGGGATGTTAAGCCTCAGGTTAGGTTAAAATCACACGGTTGTCTATTTGACTTTGTCATCGGGGACATGGTCAGGCAGTCCCGAATTTTGATATTACTACTTTACCGGTCCTGAATGTTGTGGTATTAAGCCCTTAAGCGTTTCTATGTTTTGCATGAGATTTTTTTTGAAAAAAAATAATGTGCAATCTTTGATTGTTGCTGAAAGTAAGTTGTCTGGCAGAGGACTTAAAACGTATTGTCACCTTTAAATATTACTTTACAGTTTATACATAGAAATAATATACAGATAACATTGAGTAGCTTGTGTAAGTCTATTATCTAAAGAGTCATTGTCATATTGTCATTAACAACATATGACATATCAAGAGTTTTTAACGGTCAGGGTCTTGGGTGTTTAGACATACCACCACCACCACCGAGTCCGGAGTAGTTGTTTTTTAGCCGAGAGCTTCTTTCCCTGTCTTGCTGCAGTAGACAGATTCTAAAGAAGCCTATGGTGCCTGTCTCAAGCAGTGAGCTTTTTCTAATGATCAATTGGAGTCTAAACACCCAGATCAAAATTTTTGACATGTCTCAATGACATATCAGAAGTTTTGTTTAACAGTTGCACCGATGGTCATGGAGGAGGACTGGCATACCATAATATGGTGGCATTGTAGTATGCTTATTTTGTTGCGCAGTAAATTGGTCAGCAACTGGAAGGCCATGATGTAAAATGGTCCTCCAGATATCGGTCCTGTTTGCCATGATATACATTGAGTGTATGTAAAATGAATACAGCCTGTACTACAACAGAATTTATTTCAATACAATGCAGTGTATTGACCAAGTTACTTACCGTTTCTGTACATTAATTCTGAATACATAGTGTTCATTGGTGAATATACGTTTTAAGAAAGTCTTTTTTTATGATCCTTTCCATAAACAGCATATGTATAACATTATTTTCTCCAAGGAGAAGCCTCAAAGTTCTTATCACTATATCATAGGTGTTAAATACAAGATGTTGTTGGAATTGTCCGATCATATAGAAAGCTCTTACAAAGCAACACCTACGTCCTTATCTCCAGCCAGTCTAGTATAAGGTAATAACCCAGGACCAGTATAACACAATAAAAAACTTAAGTAGGAGACTGTCTGAGCCTGCCCAGACCACAGGAGCCACCGTGCACCCTCCACACAATGACACAGTTTCATAGGAAAGCTGTGCGGCTTTACACATTAACCAGGAGACTCTGTGGTATTTAAAAACAGTCTAGATATGGTTGTACTTTGATGCCAGTAATATTCTGCTTCCTCTATTGTCATTAAAACATATATACATGTATTATAATGTCAATCTTCTAGTGTACTTAATGCTGTCATGAAAAAAAAAAAAATCAATGTAAATTGATAACAACAATATAAATGTTGATTTCTGCATTTTTGTACATTACTTTGGGGATAGCCAGATTCCAGCTACTTAAGGTGGCATAGCTGTGGGTTCAGCATGGATTTGAGCATCCTGTATAATCCACCTCTGTGTGTTAACTTTAAAAAAAACTCAATGTTTCATTTTGCACAGCATGCACACGTCACGCAAGGCTGAGGTATTTCACCAAAAGAAACCTTACTGGATTATATACCTAGAGATGTTCTCTCTAGGGGGTTAGGTCTGGTTAAACTTGATAAGGGCAGTTGTGGGTCTAGGAATGTCCCTATATGGGGAAAATTGAATTGTAGAAACTTGTCACTTTAGAGATGACCACCATGCAGTTTTGTCATTATTCAGAATCTTATGGTACTTGCCCATATACTTGGTGCATTTATTATGGTGGTCTCTCACTGCTGTCCAAATTTTATGCTCTGAATGCCTAATTGTAAAGCCAACAACCAAATGAGGTTATTGGGCACAAACTCTTTTTCCAGTATTACTGTACTTCTGAATTTGTCTGCTGCAGTAGACCCACCAGGTCTCAGAACTGTCTACCTTTTTTTGTTTGGTCATGTATAGCACTTATTATGGAGACCTACGTCTTGTTTGTTACCCTTGCCTGTCGTGCGTGTGATGTGGCTTTTATAACTGTGCCTTACTTGTACATTCAGAATAGAAGTGGGGCATGCCCTACGCCCTTGTTGACTTGGACCATTGAAGACAAAAACTTCATGATGTGTGTTAGGGACGAAAAAAAAAAAAACTGTACATTTGAGTGCCTCTCTCCAGTCATGGGCAATGCTTGCAAACAATCTCAGCGATCACATTATGAGTAAGATATGATGTGAATACATAAAATTGTATGCTAGGTTCCGTTTTACTTTATTTGATGAGTGCTATGGGTTTGTTATGTTAAGCTATATACTGAGTGGTTTGTCTGAAAATGCTGGTGACCACAGTATCACTGATGTACTGTAGTTTTACCAGTGACCCCCCCCCCCCCCCCTTTTTCTCTAAATTTGACCATCTGATACTAATCATCATATAAAATACTGTTGTATTATGAGTAGTTCCATAATATCACAATACTGTTCCTGCAGGGTTATGGGAACGTTTCATGCATACCACCTGCCTGCAGTAATAGAACGTCCCTGGTAGGAGCTCTATACATGGCAGTAGCAGCTGTAGGAAAATGGCTAGCTATATGATAATTCTGTTACTTGAGTCATTCTGTTAGTAACACAATAGCAGTACTCATAATACAAGAAAAAGGTATCACCAAACATTAGTTTTTAAAGTATACCCCAACCAATTAAAAAGTAACTATTGGTCATTTGGAGTCTGGCTTGGAGCTAGATGTCATAGTACTTGCATGTACTTACTCCAATGCTTGTTTTACTGCCTCACCAACACTCATTTTTTCAGTCTTCATCTTTTTTTTTTTCCATTGACCAGTCACTCAGAAGTCAGTATCATTTCCCTGGACTGGATATACTCTGGAAGCTCTGCTTGATGCTGCTACAAGCCATTATACAGAAGCATATGACAAAATAACCTAACCCACATTCGTAGGTCTTCATATTATTTTTGCACGTGGTTTTCAGATGGCACTTTAAGATGTTAGAAGTATGTTTGTTGCTGATTCATTCTATTTAACTGCAGACTCTTTTATTTCTTTGTTGTTGCCCTAATAGCTGTTATTAGGCTGCTATATGGTGTCCATAAATGTAAGCTGTGCCACATTTCACCTGGCCCACATTCATTTGACTCCTCCCAGCCGCTGTCATTACTAAAGTCCTAAGAGTTAGGCGTTGGGTAGTCTGTCTGTGACACTTTCTTGATCCAGCAGCCTTCCATTCCACAATAGGTGAATATTCATATAGATTGACTAGCTCTGTGTTGTTTCAATGTGCACATCATCATTGTACCACTTACTTTAGGACTTTACCCTAATGGACTATAAACACACAGGAGGAGGATGTGTAGCTGGAACCGAATCTGGAGTTTGTAATACAAAAGTTATGATACTGTAAAAAAAAAATATTGGTATTTAAGTTTATTTTTTTCAGTCTGTTATCTTCTGTTTGCCTTTTATTTAATAAAGCTGTTTGTCTCTTCACAGCCAATTGTTTGTGTTTTTTTTAATCAATAAAATTTTTATAGAATTTTATGCATTTTTAAAGACTAACAACGATAGGAAAGGGAAAAACATCCCAATCCTAAAAAAAATAAAACAAACAAAAAATACAGTAGAATTTTTGGGTAATGTGTTTTATTACTTTTATCAATTTTTATTGATGTTTTTAAGAACTTGCATAATAAATCCTCATGCCGTTGATGCCAGTCAGACCAAAAAATGATTTAACAGGAAAATGCATAAAGTGCAGTACCATTTCTGAAGTATAATATGGCTACATTTTTGGGTATTATAGCTGCAAGTCCCAGCCTGACCAAAGTTTTGATGAGCTAAACTGACTGTATCATAGATCCCTAGGATAACCCTTTAAAGAGGTTGTCCAACCTTTTTTTTTTCGTATTACAAATGGGAATAATTTGTAATCTGTCCCTTTTCCTTAGGGTCCATTTATACAGTTTCTGACAGATTATCTGGCAAAGATTTGAAGCCAAAGCCAGAAACAGACTATAAACAAAGATCAGGTTATAATGGAAAGCCTAAGATTTCTTCTCTCTTCAAATCCATTCCTGGCTTTGGCTTCAAATCTTTGGCAGATAATCTGTTAGATAATCTTTCTGTGTAAATGGACCCTTAGAGGTATTCTCTAACCCTAGGCATCATCCTCTGTTGCTGCTTTTTGGATTTGTGTTTGTTTACTTAAAGAACTCCAGTGACATCACAGCAGGGCCAAGACACAGAGTAGGGGATGGCCTAGGGCGCCAAGTGACAGGGGGTGCCAGGCTGAAACTGGAAGCCGCATACAGGAGATTCATAGCGCATAGGAGGGGGAGGGGCAGCCCCCGACCAGGGACATTGCTCTGGCTGAGCTCCCACTGCCAGGAGGCCTGTAACCTGTTCCAGGACCTATGACTGGAGTAGTGTGCAGTGTTAGGGTGGGTTCAAATTGAGGAATTCTCGAGGATAAACTCAGCGGAATTACGACGGCTGTATGCGCTCACAGACGCGCGCCTTTCTGCCGGCTCCATAGATACCATTTCATGGACCGACATAGAATGGCTCTATGGAGCCGCCGGAAAGGCACGCGTACAGCCGACGGAATTCCGCAGAGTTTATCCGCGAGAATTCCGTAGTGTGAACCCACCCTCACTCACATTCTCAGCTGCACATCCTCCAGCCTCTCGGAGCTAGCTGAGCTGTTGGGCCAGAGAGGAGGAGGTGGTGAAGAACGGCCGCCTGCAGAGACCACACATGGTGACCAGGAAGTGTTTTCCTGTGCCTTGTGTCATGGGCTTCTCCTGTCAGCCGCTCATCTAGATCATCATCATCAGAGCCCTCCATGACAGTCCCAGGATGGAGAGGAAAAGAGAGAGTGCAAGTTCCACACACCTAGCTGAGAGGTAGGTGTTTTGTGTTTGTGTGCATATGCATAAAGTGTGTGCCTGTGTATATACTGTACATAAATGTATGTGTATACATAAGTGTGTATATATATATAATTACACAAATGTGTCTGTGTGTATATACATACAGTTGGGGAGCACACAGGGGACATATATACAACTGGGAGAAGCACACAGGGGATATATATACAATTGGGGGAGCACACATGGGTCTATATACTACTGGGGGCAGCCCACAGGGGTCTATATACTACTGGAGGCAGCAAACAGGGACATATATAAAACTGGGGGAAGCACACAGGGGTATATATATACTACTGGGGTCAGCACACAGGGGTTATATATACAACTGGGAAAACATACAGGGGATATATATACAACGGTGAAGCACACAGGGGTCTATATACTACGGGGAGAGCAAACAAGGATCTATATATTACTGCGGGGCCACACAGGGGTCTATATACTACTGGGCAGCCCTCAGGGGTCTAATGATTACTGGGGGCAGCACACAAGTGTCTATATACTACTCAGGGGCACATAAAGGGGTCTATATACTACTAATGGGAGCAGACAGGGGTTCTATATACTACTGGGGGCAGCACACAAGGGGTGTATATACCACTGGGGGAGCACACGTGGGTCTATATACTACTGGGGGCAGCACACAGGGGTCTATACCACATTGGGACTGCACAGAGGGGCCTTATTACTATACTGGGGCACAGAGCATACCTAATTATTAAGTAGGGACACCTTAAAATTATGGGGGCAGAGTAGTGTAACTACTCTATGGGGTACAGGGGACCTAACTACTGTATATGTTGGGGCCTAAAATTTTTCTCTGGCAGATTCTGGAGTGAAGATTCACAGCCAGGAGAAGACATCAAGGTGGCCCACGTTGGATGGAGAAAGAGAAAATGTGAAATACTCTTATCAGAGAAGACACCACCTGTAAGCAACTGCTCTCTGTAGCGATAGTGGTCATGGTGTGGCGGTATTATTCACGGGTATCAGTGATATCCTTCGGTTTTGTTTAGAGGCAATATGTAATAACTATATGTCATTGTTATAAGATATGTACCGGGGCTCGTAATACAATGTGGGGGCAATTTCAGGGTTTTATACTGTGTGGCACATTGATTCTGATAACACTGGGTTCGAGGGGGTGCATTTGTTTTCTCTGCCTAGGGCACCAAAACTCCTTGTCCCGGCCCTGCCCCCAGGGATCTTTTTTTTACTATATTAAAATAATGTCTCTTTGTTGACCAGCCTCACTCTGCAGCAGCTCCCAGGTACGGCACAGGCACACACTGTGGATAAGTCTTCTAACCAACACAAGTGCAGTGTAAGAGGCATCACCAGGCTGTCAATTCTGCCGTGATGGCGGTCCTGACTCCACGGGTCAGATGCAGAGCGCACGGCCCACAGAGTGTAAAAACTATCAGTAAGGTTGGCATTATGAGGGGAATCCCTGCTCTAAACAAATGGTTGTTTGAATTTGCCGCACTGCCCTTCCTTCTCCCAGGTGTGGGGAATAGTTCTTTCAGCCTGCCCCAGCTCCTTGAACTATTAAATTATCACATTCCGGATCTCGCACGGTAAACGGCGTAAGCGCCAAAAAATGCCAAAGTACAAATTTGCGCATTTTGGGTCGCATCAAATCCAGAAAAATTGTAATAAAAAACTATCAAAAAATTGCATATAGGCAAGCAAGGTACCGATAGAAAGTACACATCATGGCGCAAATAATGACATCTCACACAGCCCCATAGACCAAAGGATAAAAGCGTTATAAGCATGGAAATAGAGCAATTTTAAGGAACACATTTTTATTAAAAGGTTTTAATTTTTTAAAAGCCATCAAATAAAATAAAAGTTATGCAAGTTACATATCATATTCGCACTGACTTGAGAAACATATATAACAAGTCAGTTTTACCCTAGGGCGAACGACGTAAACCCCCCCCCCCCCCCCCCCCCCCAAATTTACAAAATTTTTTTTTTTTTTTTTTTTTTTACATTTCACCACATATACTTTTTTTCTGGTTTCACAGCCTATTTTAGGCAAAAGGTACGTTTGCCATTGCAAGGTACAATTAGTGGCGCAAAAAATAAAAATAAGGGCTCATCTGGGTTTCTAGGTAAAATAATGCATGTGCTACAGCCTTATATACATGAGGAGGAAAAAAGTGCAAAAATGAAAATTGGCTGGGTCTTCTAAGGGTTAATTAGGTAGTTCTAGTAAAATTACCATCAAATATCTATATAATCATTATCTATCTATCCATATGAAAATTACACCTAGCAATCTGGTATCTGATTGGCTGTCTGGTTTCTTTATGACATCACAGAGTGACATCAGTCACACCTCAGTAAATCGTCAAAATGTCCTGCCTCATGGGACCTCATATATCCAATGGCCACTTATCTACTTATACCCCACGGCCACTTATCTACTTATCCCCTATGGTTACTTATACCCCATACCACTTATCTCCTCATACCCCACGACACCATTAGTTGTGGACAGGGCCGGCCTTTGGGGTGTGCGACCTGTGCGCTTGCACAGGGCGCATCACTCCTGTCTAGCTGGGGGGGCACTGAGGCAGAAAGACAGCTGTGCAGCTGTCTTTCTGCTCGAGCGCTCCCCTAGCTGGCCGCCCGGCGACCCCCTCCTGTGGTGGCTTCCCCCAGCGGTCAGAAGATTGATAGGACAGTACGCCCCCAGCTGATGCGCGCTCCCTGGGAATTCCCCAGCAGAGCACGCATCAGTGACCTCTGCGTCACCCGTCAGCCTTGTACTTCCGGCACAGAGAGGAAGTACCGGCCCCAGCGCGCGCTGAAGTCACTGGTGTGTGTAGTGCCGGTGACTTGCCCAGAGAGCGCGCATCGGCCGGGGCAATGATGCAGAGACGAGAGCCGCGGAATAGGTGAGTTGTGTATGTGTGTGTGTTTGTTTTTTTTAATCTGCACAAAGTACTAAAAGGGGGGAGACAACATAAGGAGACAATCAATAGGGGGGCATCTGTAAAGGGGAAAACAACAAGGGGGCAATGTATAGGGGGCATCTATAGGGGGAGACAACAAGGGGGCAATCTATAGGGGGAGACAGCAAGGGGACAATCTATAGGGAGGCATCTATAAGTGGGGAGACAACAAGGGGGCAATCTATAGGGGAGGCATCTGTAAGGGGGGGAGACAACATAAGGGGGCAATCAATAGGGGAGGCATCTATAAGGGGGGAGACAACATAAGGGGGGCAATCTGTAAGGGGGGAGACAATATAAGGGGGCAATCAATAGGGAAGGTATCTACACTCACTGGCCACTTTATGAGGTACACCTGTCCAACTGCACGTTACCACTTAATTTCTAATCAGCCAATCACATGGCGGCAACTCAGTGCATTTAGGCATGTAGACATGATCAAGACAATCTCCTGCAGTTCAAACCGAGCATCAGTATGGGGAAGAAAGGTGATTTGAGTGCCTTTGAACGTGGCATGGTTGTTGGTGCCAGAAGGGCTGGTCTGAGTATTTCAGAAATTGCTGATCTACTGGGATTTTCACGCACAACCATCTCTAGGGTTTACAGAGAATGGTCCGAAAAAGAAAAAACATCCAGTGAGCGGCAGTTCTGTGGGCGGAAATGCCTTGTTGATGCCAGAGGTCAGAGGAAAATGGGCGGACGGGTTCGAGCTGATAGAAAGGCAACAGTGACTCAAATAGCCAACCGTTACAACCAAGGTAGGCAGAAGAGCATCTCTGAACGCACAGTACGTCGAACTTTGAGGCAGATGGGCTACAGAAGCAGAAGACCACCCGTTACTAGCATGGTGTACCTAATAAAGTGGCCGGTGAGTGTATAAGGGGGGAGACAACATAAGGGGGCAATCTATAAGAGGGGGACAACATAAGGGGGCAAGCTATAAGGGGAGACAACATAAGGGGGCTATCTATAAGGGGGACAACAAAGGGGGGCGATTTATAAGGGGGAAATCTATAAGAAGATACAACATAAGGGGGCCATCTGTAAGGGGGATGGACAACACAGGAGGGCCATCTATAAGGGTGACAATACGGGGGCCAACTATAAGGGGATGGACAACACGGGGGCCATTTATAAGGGGTACAACACAGAGGGGCCATCTGTAAGAGGGGCAGAGGGGACAACATGGGGGGAATCTGTAAGAGGGGCAGAGGGGACAACACAGGGGAGCCATCTGTAAGAGGGCCAGAGGGGACAACATGGGGGGGGGGGCGCATCTGTAAGGGAGACTACAAAGAGGGGGCCATTTATAAGGGAGGGCTACAGAGAGGGGGGCCATATACCATAGGGGGACTACACAGAGGGTGGTTCTTAAGGAGATCCACATAGGGCCATATATCGGGAAGTCTAAACAAGGGGCCATCTGTAAGGAGGATACACAGGGGGGCATATACTATGAGGGGGTCACATAGAGTCAGCCTACCCACTAAATGAGGGTATAAAAGGGCCAATACAGATGTGCAGTTAGTATAGAGATGAGGATGATGCCAGAGTGAGGAGACTAATATGTCTGTCTGGCAGATTCTGTGGATTCGTGGCTCGAAGAAGTTCTCATGATGGCCCAGGGCGGATGGAGAAGATAAAAAGGAAAGAACTCTGATCAGAGAAGACGTCTCCTGTGAGTCGCTGGATATAACTTCACTGTAATGTATATGGCGCATACAACCTGTGTAGGGCTGGCTCTACCTCTATAGTGATCTGTGTACAAAGGATTTTATTCAGTAGTGGCGGTGGTTTTAGTCAGTATGTGGTGGTGTTGTTCAGTATCAGTGGTGGTGTTAGTCAGTAGCAGCTGCGGTGTTAGTCAGTATGTGGTGGTATTAGTTAGTATGCGGTGGTAATATTTGTTACTTGTAATCTGGTACTGTGTTTTATTGGATTTAGTATACTGATTTGGTCAGTAACAACATGATAGTGATGGTAGTGGTTGTAATGTGGCGGAAATATTTTGGAGGGTCGGGTGATGGGTGCTGGATATTGTCTGGAGGAGTAGGAGCTTTATAACACCTTGAGGGGGGGGGGGGGGGGGCGCCGAAAAAAGTTTTGCACAGGGTGCCAATTACCTTAAGGCCGGCCCTGGTCGTGGAAGACTTGTTAATATGTTTCTTATTCTGGTTTCTCCTGCAGATGGCTGTTGGTGGTGCCTCTGTACCCTCAGGTTGTCAGGTATAGTCGAGTCTTCCTTGTAGAAGGAAAAAAAATTTCAAACATCTGAATATTTTCCACAGCTAACCCTATATAGCTGCTAAAAGAGATGACTAATCATCATTCTCTTTTTTTCTCTATAACAGGATTGATAAGTCCAAGATTGACGAGGACGATGGACCTGGCGAGGCGTGAGTATCACCCCCCCCCCCTTCCACCCCCTCCTCCCCCCTTGCCCACCCATCGCCTTATACCCCATGGCCACACATGTCCTCATACTCCATGGCCGCTTATTTCCTTATACCCCATGGTCGCTTATCTCCATATACCCTATGGCCACTGATGTCCTTATACCCCATGGCCCCCTATCTCCTTATATCCCATGGCCACTTATCTCCTAATACCCCATAGCCACTTATCTCCTAATACCCAATGGGCACTTATCTCCTGGGTAGTGTGGGTAGTTCTATACATCACTATTTGTAGAAGACTTGTCAATGTGTTTGTTCTTCTGGCTTTTCTTGCAGATGGCTCTCCTTGTTGCGTTCGGCTCCTTATGCTTTCAGGTATGGTGGAGTCTTCCTTGTAGGAAAAAAAAAAATCCAAACATCTGAATATTTTCTGTAGATTCCATTTACGTTATCCCTACCAGTGGCGGCTGTAAGAAAAACACCTGGCGGCCCTGGCACCTATCAGTTAAGACCCCGTACTTTTCTATCAATTAGTATTTTCTGTTTGATCCTCTTACATTGACAATAGAGACTTGGATAATGTTTCCCAGGCTTTGTATAGTTACATATAACATGATATGTTTTATGTACAATAGGGAGGAGACCAAAAAGGACCGCAAAAAGGAGCTGAAGAAGGAGCGCAGAGAGCAGAAGAAGGAGAGGAGGCTGGCTATGTAAGTAGAGAGATGCAATACACTAACATACAGACACATTATAGATCACACCACCATATAGACGTCTTACTGCCCCAATAGAAGACACTGATAAAAAAAAAACCTGTCTGCACACACTATATATGCACACACAGGCGCCATCTAGTGGTGTCAGTCATGGGGCATATCCTGCTGCACAAAGATGCCACCGGATGTGAAATGCCTGCTAGAGAGTCGGTCAGTGCGCTCCTCTCCTGGGGGTCTCTAAAGCTTCCTCATGTCAGCTTTCTTCTTGTTATTCCTTAGGATAAGATCCTTCTTCTGCTGCTGCCGTCCGAACGTTGTGGACTAAACTGTGAGTATACCAGATCCTTTCTGTAGTCATTCCACACATTGCCCCCCTTACCTACTGCTCATAAATGTCAAAGACAGCGATAGATTTTACCACCCACACAAGAGATGCAATCAGCCGCTGAGTGGCCGTTTTCCTCCTCCTCAGCTGATCGCTGAAACAATTATTGGCCGTATGTTTTTTGCCAATAATCGGCCCGTGTAAAGAGGCTTAAGCCCAGCACATTGTCCTATACTTACACGGTTAGAGTGTTAAATGTTTGCATTTTAAGGCTGGGTTCACACAGGATGACCATTCGATGTCAGGGAACTTTATCCCAGCCAGTACAGCAATATTGGGTTGCAAGCGCATTCTTTTGTGCCCTCATCCCAATTCACCACAGCAGACAATGTAAAGTGCGGCCGGAGCTGCACTTTCCATTGTGTGAATTGTCAGTGTGGGCGGCCGTTATTCAATGAATGGCGGCCGCACAAAACTGACATGTCTAGGAATTCTGGCCGGAGTGTATACTATGTGTATAAACTCCGGCTGGGATTCCGTTAACTTCAGCGCAATGTAATTTTTTAATTAATCACAGCCGTTGTTACAAATTGCAACAATGGCCATGATTAATAGAAAATTTACGTTGTTTGGATACTGTGTCGCTGGGGCAATTAGAAGCTGCTATACACCATAGATTATATAGATGCAGGAATTAGTAGAGGGGTGGAGACCGTATGGAGTGCCCAGAAATTGACGCTCTATAGTTATGGCTGGTTGCCCCCCGCATATCGGTCATTACTGTGTTGTTAGAACTTAGAAATTTTTTTACAGCTTATTCAGTTCTAGTCCTAGAATATTCTGTAGGAAATTATTCATTTCTTCATCTCTATAAAGAGCCATGAGATGTGATCTGTCACCTCTTTGCTTACCATCATTTGGTGTCTCTCTGCTCTATACAAGTTTATAAAAACATCTTCAACATCTGGCATCACCATCTAGCATCACCATCTGCAATTACCATCTGGCACATTTAAAATAGCATTACCATCCATCTTTACCATCTGGCATTTTTAACAACTGGCATTACCATCTACCATCTGGCATTACCATCTACCTATAACATCTGGCATTACCACCTTTACTATCTGGCTCCTCTCCGAATCTGGCATTACCATCTTTACCATCTGCCTCCTCTCCGCATCTGGCATTACCATCTTTACCATCTGCCTCCTCTCCGCATCTAGTAGGCACTGCTAATACTGTGCTGAATATACATTGGCTGGCAAGCACACAGCGCTGGCCCAGGAGTGATGGCGACAATCCAGGTACATACACATGTACTTCATCTGGTCTGGATTTCATGCTGCGGTTAAACCTTTAACAATTGGTTGTTAATAAATCTTTATCTTCAGCTGTATCTTGTGTTACTTCCATCGTCGCTGCTCATATTAAACTTAGTCAGATCATTTCAAACAGGGAAGGGGCAGAGCTGCTTTTCCCATTGGGCAGAAGGGTAGGCGGCTGCCCACTGACCATTCACTCTTAGAGGCATATTACACAGATTGATATTTAGGAGCAAGCGATCGGCAACCTGTCAGGTCAGTGCTCGCTTGCTCCTCATTCCCCGCTTGCTGTCAGTGCTATTACACACACTGACAGCGAGCTAGAAGGGGGGGGGGGGGGGGGGGAGAGCTGCCGGAAGGGCTGCTGGAGGTAACCCATAGAACATAGCGGTGGTCTGTTCCCACCGTTCCTATTACAAGGGACAAGGGCCATTAAAGGCTGATCATTGTTGCATGAGTTATAACACAAAACTATTATCAGCAGCAACGACCAGCAGTGACATTCCCAGAGCTGGTGTTCTATCAGTATGGTGTAGTGCAGCCGAGCCCTCCTCTGGGGAAGTGTGTGTGGGGGGTTTGCGCTAACCATGCAATGCAATACAGAGCGGATACAGATGGATCTCATTCAGTAGCTGCTTCTGCAGGGCCCTTGCATAATCCGCTTTTACCCAGTCGCCCTATGACAGCACCCCTGGAGAGGACCTCCCACCGCAGGACAGGAAACCTGTGAAGTTAAAAGTCGGACACTCCTCTCCACACCTCAGTTTAGGTTTCCTGTCCGGCGGATAGGAGGCCTCTGAAGAGTTCCATCCTGGGATAAAATCTACTTTCTCCACGCTGGCTGCAGGTTCCCCCACTTGGTAGGCAACAGAGGGGTTCCTTGGAGGCAGAAGTCTGTCTTCGGACAGCAGCCTCAAGTCTGGTAAGAGCTCCGGATGGAGCGGATGCCTCCCCAATAGCCCCTTGGACCATGCAGTTCTTCTGTATGGATCCGGGGGCTAGGGCCGCGCGGCGTGCGTTCCGGCGTGCATCTGGACGTACGACGAATGACGCGCACGCGCATATGTCAGACCTGCTCCCTGGTGCCGGAGGCAGTGGCGCGGGGGGATGATGTCAGACGCCAGGGCCACCGCATCCGACGCTTGCAGAGCTCGGTGTGCCCGGCATATTCAAAAGGCCTGGGAACGCCTCTGCATCCTGTCCATGACTCCTTAGCGTCCAGGAGTGGAGGACTCTACCAGCCAACCACACCTGACTGGTGAAACATTTTCCAGCCTAAGCATGTCTGAATTCTCTGGCAGGAAGGAAAAAGGACGCCATGATCGCTCCTCGAGGTCTGATAGATCTGAGAAATCTGAGAGACATCACAGACCTGAGAAGCCTGACAAACCACCTAAGAGTCCGGTACCTTGGGGGCCAGGGGGACATATTGGTGAGAGTTTTCGATCCTTCTCTAATATGAATTTTTTTTATATGTTAATGTTTTGTAGGTTTCTGATAGACCACCTAAAAAATCTGCTACTAAACAGCATCATAAAGAGTGTGCAGAATGTAGAACCCCGGTACCTGATGACTCAGCTAAGTCTATATGCCAAATTTGCATCGATAAACTAGTGTCTCAGGAATCTTCATCCCTAGCCGATACCCTTAAACAAATTGTAAGGGAAGAGGTTCAGGCTTCCCTAAGGGGATTGGGAGTTCTGGCACCCACTACTTCTACCGCCCCTAATTTATTGGTGGCCTCTGTAAATATCGAGGAAGAAATTATATCCGAGCCCCCTACAGGGCAAAAAAGTTTAGAAGAAAGGTGAAATTGAATACATACATTCATCTGATGAGAAACAAGATAGTGGACCATCCAGTAGAAATCTTTCTCCAACAGATGACACTGACCAACTAATTAAGGCTATCAGGGCTTCAATCAACATTGAGGATAAGAAAGCCCAGTTAGCTGTGGAAGAAGCTATGTATGAGGGCTTGACTCCTAAAAAACCCCGTACATTCTCTCTGCACACATACGTAAAAGCCCTGATTGATAAAGAGTGGGCAAACCCGGACAGAAAATTCTTCATTCCCAGATACTTTACATGGAAATATCCCTTTGAAGAGGAGGACACTAGTGCTTGGGACAAAGTTCCTGCAATAGGTGCCCCAGTGGCCAAGATAGCTAAAAAAAAACTCTCTCCCATTCAAAGACATAGCCACCCTGTCTGATCCAATGGACAGAAAATCTGACTATTATAACAAACGAACATGGGAGGCGGCCACGGGGGTTCTTAGGACGAGCGTAGCAAGGTCTCTAAGAGTTTGGATTGAAAAATTTAAATCCCAGTTAACTAATGAACCATCCTGTAAGAAACTGCTAGCAGATATTCCAGTGTTAGCCAAAGCGGCAGATTTTCTTTCTGATGGCTCAGCAGATTCTATCAAAATGGCGGCCAAAGCAGCTGCTCTCTCTAATTCTGCTAGAAGAGCATTATGGGTCAAATCATGGAAAGGTGATATGAGAGCTAAAGCGAAGTTGTGTGGCATTCCCTGTAATGGTAAACTCCTGTTTGGCCCCTTTTTAGATGCCTTGTTAGAAAAGGCCGCAGATAAAAAGAAAGGGTTCCCGGCCCAGCCTAAACAAGACCTTTTAACAGAGAAAACAGTATAAAAGACCCTTTCGTATCTCTCAAGAAAACAAGAGATTTAGAGTCCCAGGAAAGGGTAAAGGCTTCATCTTCAATTCCAGAGACAACAAGCCTAAACCTTCCCAGCAATGATGCTTTCCCGGTGGGGGGTCGTTTGTCTCTTTTCTCCCAGGCTTGGGGGGGGTATTTCCCCCAGTCCTTGGGTACTCAGTTCTATTTCTGTGGGACTTCTTCTGGAGTTCAGATGTCTTCCCAGAGACAGATTTCTCCCCACCAGGAAATTATCAGACAATGTGAAGCAACTTGCAGAAAAAGTCTTGGTCCCAGTCCCTTTAGAGGAACAACAGAAAGGGTATTACTCACCTATTTCTAGTAAAGGAGCCAAATGGCTCTTTCAGGGTGATAATAAATCTCAAGGGCCTAAACAAATTCCTACAATACAAGAGATTTCGAATGGAGACCCTGAAGTCAACAATAAATCTTCTATTCCCAGACTGTGTGATGGCATCTATAGACCTGGAGGATGCCTATTATCATGTACCCATCCACGTTTCACACCAGAGATATCTTTGTGTAGCAGTCTGGGTAAGAGACAAGGGGGTTCACCTACAGTACAGGGCACTTCCATTCGGAGTCTTACAGGCACCCAGGGCCTTCACGAAAACTGTAGTGGACATGGCCTCCTATATCAGAAAACAGAACATAGGGCCACATGTATCATCCGGCGAACGGATGATTTTCGGCGGAAAGTGCCGATTTGCGTTTTTTTTTTATACGCAAATGGTCGATTTGCGAATAAAATTTTCGCAAATCGGCACTTTCCGCCGAGTACGCCAGGGGGCGGACTCAGAGTCCTCGCGATTTATCATCCGTTCCGCCAAAATGTACGCCGAAAACCTACTCCAGTCCTCAGCTGGCGTAGGTTTTCGGCGGTGCGCAACGGCGCGCACGTGATTTATGTAGAGGCAGTCCGCCTCTACATAAATCTCCGTAGCGCCGGAGCTGCGGGGGCATTTTTACGTCCGGCGTAAAAAACGCCGGACTTAATAAATGCCTCCCATAGTCTTTATCCCTTATCTAGACGACTTCATGATAGTAGCAAATACAGTTTCTTGTCTTCAACAACATCTCAAGATAGTGTCACAAATAATAGAGAGATTGGAACATAAACTTGAAAAAAATCGAATTTACTGCCCTCAAGACAATGTGTGTTTCTTGGAATACTCCTGGACTCATCTCTTCAGATTTCTCTCCTTCCCTCCCCAAAACAGGAGACAATCAGGCAGAGGTCATTGGACTTATTTCTCACCCACAGGCCCACTCTAAGGGAGGCAATGTCGCTGCTCGGTCTGTTCACCTCATGCATTCAGTCGGTTCGCTGGGCCCAGAACAGGTCAAGGCCTCTACAAATTAACATTTTAGAGAATTGGAATGGCACCCAAACAGCTCTGAACCAGAAGTTTACGCTAAGCTCCCCAGCAAGATTAAGCCTGCAGTGATGGTTAAATCCGCAAAACCTCCAAAAGGGGGTAAGTTGGAATCCCTCTCCTATAGTCAGAGTAATAACAGACGCCAGTCCCTGGGGCTGGGGTGCCCACACCAATCAAACCTTTGTGCAGGGGAGATGGCCTCATCATCTAAAGAACTAAACTTCAAATTACAAAGAACTCTATGCAATTTTTCAAGCCTTGCAGGACCTTTCACATCAAGTATTCTCAAAAAAGGTGCAGATATACTCGGACAACACCACGGCAGTCGCATATATCAACAAGCAAGGGAGGACCCTCTCTCTGTCCCTTCTTCATCTGTCATACAGGATTTTTCAGTTCGCGGAAAACAACCTTCTATCCCTCTCAGCAGTACACCTGAAGGGGGATCTCAACAGACAAGCAGACTTTCTCAGCAGGACCAGGATCAGTCAAGCGGAATGGTCTTTAAACCAAGACATCTTTCTCAAAATAATAAAACTGTTCGGTTCTCCAACTATGGACTGGTTTTCCTCCAGAAGCAACAGAAAACTAAGGAGGTTCTGCTTCCTAAATCCAAAAGATGCCTCAACAGCTTTAGACACGTTTGCGCAGGACTAGAGCAAGGAGTTGGGCTATGCATTTCCTCCGCTTAATCTGGTCCCCAGAGTTCTAAAGAAGATAGCCCAGGACAAGGCCAGAAGCATTCTGATAGCTCCCTTTTGGCCCAGGCGCCTGTGGTTCACGTTACTGAGAACACTCTCAATAGACCAACCATGGATACTACCAGAAGTCCACAACCTGCTAACTCAAGGTCCGATAGTACACCCGATCTCCCCTCACTTACACTTGACTGCATGGATGCTGAGAGGCTAATTCTCAGAGGTAGGGGACTGTCTCATGCTGTAATTAACACTATGCTTGCCTCCAGGAAAGAAATTACCTCCTCCATCTACCTTAGAACCTGGAGAGTATTTCTGAGGTTTTCGCAGGGGAAACAAGACCCTCTGGGTAAACCTGATATCCCCTTAATACTGAGCTTTCTCCATGCAGGTCTAGATAAAGAGTTAAAACCCAGCACTCTTAAAGTACAGATCTCTGCACTCAGTACCTTTTTAAATGCTAAAATTGCGGATAACCTCTTAGGAAAAAGATTTATCACAGGAGCAGTCAGACTACACCCTCCATCCAGGATTACGGTTCCTCCCTGGGATTTGAATTTAGTCTTAAAAGCCCTTACTAAACAACCATTTGAGCCTCTAGACAACCTACCTACATTCTGTCTCTAAAGCTTACTTTTCTCCTAGCTATCACAATGGCCAGAAGGGTAAGTGAGATTCAGGCCTTGTCAGCCTTTCCTCCTCATACACAAATCTTGGAGGACAGTCGTTATGAGAACCTTGCCATCTTCTCTCCCTAAGGTAGTATCAGAATTTCACAAAAATCAAGAAATCATCCATCTAATGAAAAGGAAAGGGTCTTCCCTAATCTGGATGTTAGAAGATGCCTTTCCAGATATCTTGAGGTCACTAAAGAGTTCAGATGTTTAGAGAATTTGTTGATCCAGTTTTTTGGAGTTAACAAAAGGAAGTTAGCCTCTAGACCTACTATTAGTCGCTGGATTAGACAAGCCATAACACTCGCTTACACATCTCAAAACAGGGATCCCCCGTTATATTTCTCAGCTAACTCCACTAGAGCTATGGCAGCATCATGGGCAGAAAAAGCAGATGCTTCTCTAGACCAAATCTGTAGAGCGGCAACTTGGTCTTCACCACATACTTTCTTACGTCACTATAGACTAAATCCTCTGTCTGATCTTTCATTTGGTAGGAAAGTTTTGTCTGCTGTGGTCCCTCCGTAATTTAGTTTCTAGTTTATTCCTCCATGGGTGCTGTCATAGGGCGACTGGGTAAAACCAGAATTACTTACAGTAATGATATTTCCGTAAGCCCATGACAGCACCCCTCCGGTATACCCCCTCTCCCCTTTTTTTTTTGTTATGGTATTATACCTATTTAACTTTCTCCACTGGGGTACTTTTGTAGAGCTGAGGTGTGGAGAGGAGTGTCAGACTTTTATCTTCACAGGTTTCCTGTCCTGCGGTGGGAGGTCCTCTCCAGGGGTGCTGTCATGGCCTTACGGAAACATCATTACCGTAAGTAATTCTGTTTTTTCTCCAAGTTAAATGGGTTGTCCAGCAAAAATCTTTTTCTTTCAGATTAGCTGGTGTCAGAAAGTTATATAGATTTGTAATTTACTTCTATTAAAAAATCTCCAGTCTTCCAGTACTTATTAGCTGTTGTATGTCCTTCAGGAAGTGGTGTATTCTCTCCAGTCTGACACAGTGCTCTCTGCTGCCACCTCTGTCCATGTCAGGAACTGTCCAGAGCAGGAGAGGTTTTCTATGGGGATTTGCTACTCCTCTGGACAGTTCCTGACAAGGACAGAGATGGCAGCAGAGAGCACTGTATTAGACTGTAAAGAATACACCACTTCCTGCAGGGCATACAACAGCTGATAAGTACTGAAGACTGCTCCTGCCTGGCCTCCATGTTGGCTACTGCTGCTCCTGCCTGGCCTCCATGTTGACTACTGCTGCTCCTGTACTGGCCTCAAATGACTATTGCTGGACCGCCACTGGCCTCCAATGACTACTGCTGCTCCTTAACTGCATTTGTGACCTATTTCCTGCATAGACCCTGTAATGGTGAATATTGAAGTCTAAAAAAAAAAAAATTTGACTTTGATATCGAAAAGATAATGATGTTACTGACATGTAGAGCCCTAAATTCAACCAAATACACTACCCCCGTATCATATAGATGCTTTAAGGGTGCCTTCACACGTACCGACTCGCAGCGTTAATAACGCTGCCAGTCGGCTAGGTCCTGGCAGATCACTGTCACTACATACACGCAGCGCCGCTGCGTGTATGTAAATCTGCCAGCTCCACGGGGTCCCGGCGTCCTGCTCTCGCGCCCGGCCAATCAGTGTGTTGCCCTGCCGTAGGGCAGGAGAGCAGGACGCCGGGACCCTGTGGAGCCAGGAGGTATGTATACAGAGCGGAGCGGGAGGCGGGCGGCATCAGAAGGGGTTAAGCGGCTGGCAGAATCACATACACGCAGCGGTTGTTCAGACCGCTGCGTGTATGTAGTGACAGTGATCTGCCAGGACCTAGCCGACTCGCAGCGTTTTAATGCTGCGAGTCGGTACGTGTGAAGGCACCCTAAACTATGAAATCAGAAGAAATCCAAAATTCGGTCAGACCGAACTTTCCGAAAAAATCCGAAAGTCCGATCGGACCGAACTTTTGAAAAGTTCGCTCATCTCTAACGGAGTGCTATTAGGTACAGAATAAAGAGGCTGCACAAAGGTGGCGACGCCTTGTTGAGTAGACAGGGACATGGAAGCAGCCTGTTGGGCAGCAGACACCTCAGATGGCACCGCGAGGGAAGTGGAGGAACCTGCAGCTGCTGTGGAGAAAGCCCCGGAACACTGCACAGCCGAGGTAAGAGGGACCGATCCCGAGGGAACCGTAGCTGCGACCTGTTAAGGGGGAGACAGCTGGAGGAGAGTGCACAGCAGGAGCTGCTCTGCGGGACCTACCGCGTGCGACCCCCGAAACCAGAAACTGGGGGCTGGGACTGAGACGAACAGGAGCACGGGATCGCCGAGTGGACCGCCGCTTCAAACCGCTCTGCAGCTGGCTGCTGACTGGAGAGGAGCTGAAACCAGCAAGGAACCTGCTGAGCCAGCCCTCACCCTCCGAGGCAGCATGCGCCTGAAGTGCGGCTCGCAATAATTAATCGGCCGATGCCATGGTGCACTGCTCAACTTCTCAGAGAGGCAGATCACTGAAAGTGCGGGCTGCGCTAGCTATATATATCAGGTACGTTGTCTGGGTGCGCCTCAATTTCTGATAGGCTCGTAAGCCCAGGAACTTTCACCATTGATTCTCCCATTATACGCAGAGCAGTTAGGGGAGGGGGTAAACAATACCCTAACGCTTAACCCTTTCCTGGAGGCCATAAAATGTAAGATGAAAGGGACTAAGGCAACGATGGAGAATGCTCTCCTACAGTCAGGGAGCACCGTTCTTAAGCAGTGGGGTGCTGTGCCAAGTCTTAGGTCCTGGAACAGACGCCTCCTGGTAGCGGGAGCTTTGCCAGAGCAGTGTCCCTGGCAGGGGGCCGCCCCTCCTATGTACAGCAGCATCTGAGGACTCACAGGTGCTGTGAATCTCCTGGCATGGGGCTGATGTAATCAGCTCCTGTATGCTGCTTCCGGGTTCAGCCTGGCACATCCTGTCACTTCGCGTCCAAGGCCATCGCCTACCCCTGCCTACTCTTTGTCCTGGACTCCAGACGGGATTCCTTAGAAGGCAGCACTATGTGAATTCCGTAGTAATCACGGCCGTTGTTACAATGGCCGTGATTATTACGAAACTTACGTAGTGTGAACATAGCCATAGACCAGTGCTTCTCAATTCCAGTCCTCAGGCCTCACCAACAGGTCATGTTTTGAGGCTATCTTATTCAAAGGACAGCGGTGATAATACCTGATGCACTGAGTATAATTATATCACCTGTGAAATACTAAGGAAATCCTCAAAACATGACCTGTTGGTGAGGCCTGAAGACTGGAATTGAGAAGCACTGCCATAGACCGTAGGGAAAGAGTATCTGCGATGCCCGGGCCCCTAGGGGCTACTCCACTGAGAGGTGTTTATGCGGGCAGGAACCGGGACAGCTGCTAGCTAGAGGGTTGTTACGGTTTAGGCATGAGGGATCACAGCTGGAAAGCGGGCTCCTGACCGAGCGGAGACTAGGCATACGATTCTTCGTTGTCCTTAGTCAGGGCACCAATAATTACACCAATGCCAAGGTTCAGAAACAACGGTAGTTTTATATTTATTGTAACAGTGGTAACTAGTAGCAACAGTCTCTCCGGATGCAACGGGGTTTAAGGCAGACTTAAATAAGGCAGAGTAATGGGTGATGCTGCAATAGGCTGTGATAATAGCGTACTGAATGATGGGAGTAGTAGTGATACTAAGGATAAGATGCTGGGCGGAATAGAACTGAGATGAATACTTTCTGTTGATAATTAGAGAAGATGATGAGAGGAATGACTGAAGAACGGCACCCAGATCTTGAGAATAGATGAGAATCTTGAGAACTTGAGAATAGAACACAGCCAGGAACACTTCTGGTAATGCTGCAGCAGATACCGCAGGGTTACGGCCTTGTGACACAGGAGCAGCAGCAACACACAACCTATCCCCCTGAAGGTGGGAGACAAGACCCGAGGCAGAGAGGAAGTCACATGGTATTCCCCAGCCAAAGCTCGATGGCCATTGGAGTTACCATGGAAGCAGGGGCAGGGGGGGGGGGGGGGGGGGGGGGGCGCGCGACACAATACCCTTAGGCACTGATAACTGAATATGCATACAAGAAATGAATGGAATAGCAGACCTGAATACTGAGAGGGGTGACACAATACACACAGTTTGCAGTGGACCATAGCTTTCCAGAACAGAACTGGCCATAATAAAAGGTACAGAGATAAAGTGACAAATAAATACTCTGTTCTGGGACACTGCATATCTAGGCTGCATCAAATGTCGTTAGTCACCGTCACTCGAATTCCTAGCGATCGCTCCCCAGCACGCTTGAGTCGTGCTCATCTCTAGGTAGCGACCTGTAACCGCAGCTCAGCTCCCATTTAAATGAACAGGAACTGATCAGAGACGGATGACCTATCCTGTGGATAAGTTAATCTGTCTATTTTGTCAGAATAACCTCTGTAAAAACACCAAGAAATTCTTGTGAAAAACCCATTAAACATGTTTAACAACCAAAAACCAAACAGCAAGTGGGCCTCTATGCTCTCTTATACCAGGGCTGGATGTTATGCCCAGTCCGTCCCTGATCATATATTATACTGGGAGTATTACTATTGTGTCTGCAAATTAGATTGATAGCTTAATTTCCTTCCATATATTTTGGGTTGGATGCTTTCTAGAGGACCCCCACAACTCCCCTAGTGACACCAGATGAGAGTCTCTAATAAAATGGCCATTTGATATATAGTACCGGTATAGACTGTATGTTATTCTGTGTAGAATACATTCCTGTAATCAGAACAAAAAGGTAAAATATATTCCTTGTGTCTGTGTGGTATTTATTGCTAAATCCAAAGGGAAAGAAAACATGTTTTCCGTTTATTTTACAAGTCACAAGGGGGCGCTAGCTTCTTCCACAGAACATTGCAGCATCCTCCATTTCACGCCTGTACTCGATGTGAGCGCCTGCATACATCACTTTGCTCGCTAGGTGGCGACAGAGCACAAACTTGAAGTAACAAAATCACCTCGCTTCCTTATTTTTGTGCCACATAG
This sequence comes from Dendropsophus ebraccatus, assembly GCF_027789765.1. NCBI lineage: Eukaryota > Metazoa > Chordata > Amphibia > Anura > Hylidae > Dendropsophus > Dendropsophus ebraccatus. The sequence goes on along the minus strand of NC_091454.1, from coordinate 66,676,473 downwards.
CACACCGTAGTCAGCAGGAAAACAGCGATGGCGGCTTCCCGTGATGTCCACGTCGAAATCTGTCACCAGGAAATCGTAAAGTATGATCTGGAAATCAAGGCGCTAATCCAGGTACATTACCGGCTTGTGGCTCTTCCAGGCTGCTAGATCTTTAGCCGTACAGCTGTCACCCCATGTCCTTATTCCGTACTGTATAACAGTGGTCTCCAGCCTATGGCCATCCATGTTGCTGGAGACTACAACCCCCAGAATGTCCCGACAGCCTCAGCATGTTGGGAGTTGTAGCTTTGCAGCTGCAGAGCCATAGGTTGGAGATCGCTGCTTGCGAATGAATGGAAGTTATCATCTCAGTATGTGAGTCTCTTCTGTTACTAGAACTCCTTTTGATCAGGGGTCTCCATAGTTAGATTGCTGAAATTCTCTTCCACTATTTCTTAGTTGTCATGGGTGACAACCAGCTTAGCTCTTGTTATTATGGACAAAGTGGTTGTCACCAACCTGTTTTAGACTCCTGTAATGTGGATCCCCCAGTTATGCTGTTATAGAGGAGAAAGGGGAAGATAAAGGGGTTGTCTCTGTTGTAGCTGCTATAGATGAGGCAAATCAAAGAGATCAGTTAAGACATCCATGCAATAGCACATTGCACCTGTAGGGGGTGCTGCAGGGAAAGTGAGCAGCCAAGCCTACAAAACCTGCTATATGGAGGGCCATAGTACTTCCATGTTAAATGGGTTACCAGATGAGGGAAAAGGTGGGATTTTTGTAATTGGTGAAAACCTAAAGTATGTTCACAATCCCACCATGAAAACCATGTGGTCTGGGAAGGATGTTTTTATGCATATGCTCAGGCAAGGGAAAGTTAAAAAAAAAAAAACAACACTTACCTTTTTTTGCTTCCAGGCAGCCACCAGTATTTCCGAGCTCCAGTCCCTGCTGTGTGGTGCTTATAGGTCTGGTAATATACCCACACTGGCCCACTCAGTCAATTAGTGGCAGAGGTGGGGCACCACCGCAGGTGCTGAATGGCTGAACAGGTCTGTTGGGTCACATCCCTGAACCCAGAGGCATTACATAGCATAGACACGAGCTGCATAATACCAGCCAGGTAAACTGATAACAAGTGGGGTGGTGTCAGTTCACATTACATTACAGTTTTTAGGAATTTTCTTATTCAAAGGGTATTTTTATAGCAATATTGCAATGAAGAGACAGTGATATGACATATAGGATATGACATATAGTCACATTAGAGTTGTTTTGGAAAAATGTGAAGTCTTCAGGTTGTGCACAGACGCAGCGTTTTTAGTACATTTTTGACACATTTTTACTGTGTTTTGGCTCTGTATCCTGTCCCAAGGTAAAGCATGTGGAGAGACCCCATGGGTGGGCATCAGGAATTCCAGTACAACCTACATTACCTCTCTATAACACCATTGTACACTGTATTGTAATACAACTGCTCTATCTGCACGTCTGTTTTTGTTCTAATGACAATTTCTTTGCTGATAGGATATCCGGGAATGTACAGGTCCAATCAGTACGCTAAACGATCTTAATGCACAAGTGAAGGACAAGTTCCGTCTGCTGAGGTTAAGAATTCAGGTAATATCAAGTATAGATTTTCTTCACCTAATCTAATCAATGTCACAATCTAAGCTGGAAGTTAATAGTGTGACCCCAATGCTGTCAGCGACCACCCAGCGATGAGCTGAACCCCAGAGTTATGTTTTATAGCCTGGTTGTTAGAGATACATTGCTTAACAATAAATTGTGTTACACATTGGTTTCTGTATTTCTTAAAAGGATCTGGAGCAGATGGCGAAGGAACAGGATAAGGAGTCTGACAAGCAAGCATTGTTAAAGGAGATGGAGTGTCACAAGAAGCAGATGCTCAGGTGTGTATTAGGATTTACTTAAAGGGGTTGTTCACCAATTTTTTTTTCTTTCAAATCAACTGGTGCCATAAAGTGCCAGAGATTTGTAATTTACTTCTATTAAAAAAATGTTAAGGCTTCCAGTACTTATCAGCTGCTATGTGTCCTGCAGGAAGTGGTGTTTTCTTTCCTGTCTGACACAGTGATCTCTGCTGCCACCTCTGTCCATGTCAGGAACTGTCCAGAGCAGCAGCAAATCCCCATAGAAAACCTCTCCTGCTTTCCAGACTGGAAATAATACAACTTCCTGTTGGGCATACAGCAGCTGATAAGTACTGGAAGGCTTGAGATTTTTTAATAGAAGTAAATTACAAATCTCTTGCACTTTATGGCAGCAGTTGATTTGAAAGAAAAATTTTTTTGGGTGTACAACCCCTTTAAAGGGACACTGTCAGCTAGAAAAGATGCCCCAAACTGCTTACATGGTAGCATAGCTATGTGAGCAGTTAGATTATTCAACCCTCTATTTTAGTTGTCCAAAGCTGTGATATTTTTTTTATTACTGCTATGAAGTGTCATAGAGGCATGGCCAGGCTAATAGAAAGTTTTTTGTTTTTTTTTAAGTGATTGCCGCTTCAGACAATTACAATACAGGTATGGACAGTCTCACAGCTTATATAGCTATGTGGCCATGTAAGATCTTTGGGACATCTTTCCTAGCGGATAGTTTCCCTATGTCAGAAGTTTTGATCAGTGGGGGTTCAGTTACTGTGACCTCTGCCTATTGCTAAACAGAGAGGAAGAAAGACTTTTAGAGGAATCTTTTTTTTCTTTGCCTTTCATTTTAAATCCATATACAGCTCACGTCAGCTTCAGAAAGTACACAGAAGAGAAATGAAGGGGCAAAGCGAGTGTGGTCAAGTACTACTGCTCCTTTATTTTAGCAGTTAATGTGGGGTCTCAGCCCCAGGACTCCCACCGATACAAACATAAAATCCGAAAACCATAAAAATATAATCCTCTGTGCAGACCATGTAAATATGGACATTTTTATTATAAAAATTTCCATATTTATTACAAAAATTTCCATATGTATATGGTCTGTATAGAGGATTGAATTTTTTATGATTTTTGGATTTTTTTGCTTTCGATCCACACCCGAGGGGTTGTGGAGATTAATCTTCTGCAGCGACCTGTTCCCAGGCAAGGATTGTATCTATGCTTTTTGGGTTGGTTGTGACTTGGCACAGCCCTATAGGGCGAGCGGTTACCTGTACATCTTTATATTTCACTGTGGACTATTACTGTGGCCCCCTATGAGTAGCACTGCCCCTATTTTTTGTTTGCTTCATTTCTACAACAGAAATTTGATATGATGATAGGTACATTTTAAGTGATGCTGAACATGTGACAGAACGGCAGGTAGTAAGATACATTTGGATTGGATGGTGACTAGTAGTAGCACTCACTGTACTAGCTTCAGACATATTGCTGTGGCCCAAACAAAACAGGGGCATACAAATAGGACAAAATTGCAGAAAAAGAAAAGCCCACTATACCTGACACTTGTCATAGAGGGGGATTTTCATACAGTAATTATATATTGTACATGCTACCTGTGTGTAGGTAATAAACTGCTCACATTGTACTCCGTGTTTTAGTCATTATACATCTTTTTTCTTTTAGCAATCAGACTGTGTGGAGGAAAGCAAATCTTTCTTGCAAGCTAGCGATCGATAATGCTGAAAAGGATGAACTTCTTGAAGGAGGGGATCCTACAAGGCAGAGGTATGCTCCCTTTATTGCTGTTACTAAGGCAATCTGTCAGCTCTATTTGGTCCATAGAGTTGGCACGCACTTTTGTATTGCTGTTAGGTTGTCAACGCTAACACTACCTTTCCTGGAGCTGATGGTTGCCAAATGTATAAAGTTTTGTTTTACAAGTTTCAGGGAGGTGAAGCTGAGCTGCTCATCTGCTCATCCCTCCTTGATTGACATTCATAGCTCCTTACATAAGTCAGAAGGAGCTAGAAGGTGAGGACGAGCAAGGAGCCGTGCCAGGCTATGACACTTTACCAGCCTGGCCTGCCTCCTTGGCTCTCGGTTGAGAAATAAAAAGGAGATTTTGGCAACTACCATCAGCTCCAGGGAATATAAAGTTAACTTTTATACCCCAACAGTTAACCAGCAGTGTCTGCAGCTCTTGTTGACAAATCGAGCTGACAGATTCCCTATATACACATATTTTCATGACAATTCAATGTTTGTATAGTATATAATTTGTATGCAATATTGCACACAAAGGTTTCTGGAGTGCAGTTCAACCCTTGCAACCCAGAATTGCCAGATTGTTGAATGATTTGCTGCTATGATGATTTTTTTTTTCTTCCTAGTCTAATATATATTTATTGATATTTCTGTGATAGAAATATAATTTGAATTTATTTCCTTTCAACCTTTCCATTTTCCAACAGGAAAGTACAAAAAGAAAACCTGGCTCAGTCTGCAAGTGGCATCACAGAGAGTCTGATGGGCATCAGTCGGATGATGTCACAACAGGTGCAGCAGAGTGAAGTAACCATGCATACCTTAGGTAGGATCCTGGAGCTTACCCTGTTGTCAATTTATAAGAAAACAGAAGAAGAAATACATATGTATTTTTTGTGTAGCACCTCTACATCTCCTAAAGTGTCACTGTCATTATAACTTTCAAAGTCTAAATCAGCAGTAGATGCTGTATCATGCTGTAAAACAAAGCTCTACTTAGGGTATAAACCCACACACCGTATACGCAGCAGATATGCAACAAATACGCAGCAGATTTGTTGGTACAGATTTGATGCTGTGTTCAGTTATTTAGATCTAATCTGCTGCGAGTTTGCTGCGTATCGCAGCAGTAATTAGGCGGCATATACGGTGTGTGGGTTTATGCCCTCACTTGTATCCAGGGCAATTCTTCTGAAGGCAGATTTTCTTGTGCTGGTTGAAAAGAGCCCAAACACATGAAGTCCTGGCCATTACACAGTGTCATGGCTCATTGCGTCCATCAGTCACATGACTGCCTCCTCTGTGGGCACGTAGATGACCTGGAAAACATATGATTTCCTGTGTTTAGACTCTTTGGGGGAAAAAAGAGACTAAACACAGGATGTGACGTGTTTTCCATGATGACTTAAAAAAAACTTGCGAACTTGCTTTATATCACATCTACTGTTGATTCAGGTTTTAGGCTATGTTCACACTACGTAAAATAACGGCCGTTATTTTGAGGCCAAAACAACGGCCGTAGAATTACTATTGTACGGGCTAGTCGTGAAACTACGGCCGTTTTGTTAAATTTTGATTCCTAGCAGGATTATAAACTGGATGAAACAGGTCATTTACTTTAAATACTGCGCCCAGCCCGAGAAACCACTCAGAAATTTTTTTACATCAAAATCAAGTTTAATTCAGCAGATATAAGTTTTACGTTCGCGGCCGCATTGAAATCCACGGCCGTTGTTGCAGTATTACCGGCCGGAAATAATTGACATGTTCATTTTTCACGGGGCTGTATAAACAACGGCCGTTATCTGATACGTAGTGGGAATTCAACGGCCATAGTTACATTGCATTGCAGTCATTATAGGGAACCCCAAATTGAGCTGTGTAAAAGGACCGCTAGACGTAGCTGACTATTTCAGAAATCAATAGGTGTGCAATATTTTTACATAATGCTAAATTTTATACACTACTTATCATTTCTTCTTAGCCACCTCATCCAGAACCATTCAAGAAGCCAATGAAGAGTTTAAATCCATGTCTGGAACCATTCAGCTTGGGCGAAAACTCATCACTAAGTATAATCGTCGTGAACTGACGGACAAGCTACTCATATTCCTAGCACTTGCTTTGTTCTTAGCAACTGTACTTTATATCCTAAAGAAAAGGCTGTTCCCTTTCTAGCAGCCACTATGTGCTTACTTGATTTCAGGACCCTATAAGAATGGCTGCGATCGTAAGCCTGGGAGCTTGTTCAGAGGAAGGACAGAAGGAGCCTTAAAGCAGTGCTTTATTCATGTCTTGTTCAAAGATACATGCTGCACGAGAGGCAGCAATGAAATCTGGAGTCATCTCAGTCTCTATAAAGTTTCTTCAATTACTTTATTTTAGTTTAAACATCGGCTAAAATATTCAAATTTTAAGAGACAGCTAAACAGATTGTTCTAGGAAAGAAAAGTTTTACTTTGTCTCATGTCTCCCCATGTTTAGCAATCTTTTACTTCTATAGATGTCTAAAAGGGACACTAAACCTAAGGAGAACTGAAAGGAAAACGTTTTTGGCATGCTCCTACTATAGAGATCTGTTAGAAAAGACTCTGAGAGCCTTATTACTTACCCTTTAGCATGCTATACATTAACTTGGGTCAGTATGTGGGTATGTTTCCTGTGAAAGTTAATGGGGGTGAAAAGAAAGAGGTACATGATACAGCTACTTATATTTCAGTATCTGTGCATTACAGATCAATATGGAAGAAAACACTGACAATAGAAATGAACATGTAAATGTAAAAAACAATCAACTCAGCTGAAAGAGTGCAATACTGATACAACACTGACCGATATGGAAGACACAATTAGTAGTGTCATTTTGTGTAACGGTAGTATGAATTATGTTAAATGGTCTCTAACCTTTCAACAAACTTTGCCTAAATCAGTAAAAGATTTAAAAAATTGTAATATATTTTGGAGAAAAATCCTGCCTTCCTCACCATTACTGGGCTAATTTTTCCCCTTTCCTCCATTCTAAACCAATAATCAAACTGCTAAAATCTGTGACAAGACCTGCTCAATTCATTGAAGGATTAGGTTCCATGCTGGGCATGTGAGAGGGTGAAGACAGAGGCAGACAGAGAAGCTGCTGAAATTTTATTAACTGTTATGTGTTACACCAGTACTGGATTTATAGATTACACTGCTCAGTACTGCTCTATAATGTCCATACTGCTGCTGCTACTAGCTAGCCTCCACCCACTAGCTAAGGGGCAACTGAAAATTATAGATGGAAGATATAAGAGGAGGAAAGCTGGTATTTTGATAGCCACTATGTGTTACAAAACATACCTCAGATAATTTACTAAGACTTATATGATGGAAAACTATTGTGTCAGGTATAACTGCTCAGCTCTGGAAATGGGAATTTGTGGACTAATGTGGCACTGTTTAATGAAGAAGGCAAGCATAGTTTTCTGATCCTATACCACTCCTTTAAAGTGACTTGGTACCCACAACCTGACCCCCCCAAACCACTTGTACCTTCGGATAGCTGCTTTAAATTCAAGTTTTTTCTTGGGGTCTGTTCAGCCGGTGATGCAGTTATTGTCCTAAAACAACTTTTAAACTTGCAGTCCTGTGTCAAATTGGAGTGACTTGGAGTGTCTGTGCCCTAGGCTGGTGTCGCCCCCTCCGTCCCTCCTCCTCGCCCTCTTAATCATTAGGAATGCCCCTGGGCAGGATTTCTCCTATTCATCACCTGTCTGAACACTGCACTTGTGCTGGATTGTAAAGGCACCTGTGCAGTGTTCAGACAAGTGATGATTAGGAGAAATCCTGCCTTGGGGTGTGCCTAATGGTGAAGAGGGCGGGGAGGAGGGATAGAGAGGCAGTGCAGGCAAAGGCCATGGATACTCTAGGCGACACCAATTTGAAACAGGGCTGCAAGTTTAAAAGTTGTTTTTAGGAAAATAACTGCATCCCCTGCCGAACGGAGCCCAGAACAGATCTTGGATTAAAAGCAGCTATCCGACAGTAAAAGCGGTTTAGGGGGGGGCAGGGGTACAGAGTCGCTTTAAGAGTCCTGTGACCCAGTGAACAATTGCTCCCATGTAAGGTCAACTTGAAATGACCATGTTTGTTTTTGGAGTTGAGATCTTTTTCTAAAAACAGGAGCAGAATATAATGTGCAAATAGAATGTAACAAATGTGGTTTTATATAGGAGAAACATTTCTGAGAAACCTGCTCTTACAGGGTAATTTTTTTTCCAAGCTACCAAAGCAGTTGTAAGGTTACAGATGAGGTTCAAAGAAGAGATTGTTGAATTCCTAGGGAAATTCTTCCTTATGAGGGAGCTCTATATTGCCGGGACTTCTGATTTAAAAGTAGCAAAGAAGTTGGGAGAAGAAAGACATATTGTAAGTAATGTATTAATTTGGCAGAGAGATCTTGTCTCCATTTTAACTACCCTTTTCCTTTTTACTTACAATTTATTCATGATTTAGAAAAGCTGTTCTTTACATGTGGCTTATCATATAATAATCAAGCATCAATCCAATGAAAGGACATGGGGTCAGACTTCCTGTGACCCATAGGACCAATTATTCTCTCTTAGAATTTATAATCTCCTGTTTTTCAACTAGAGGTTTGGTGCCTAACTTGTGTCAGTCATTCTGGCTACTCTACCTAATAAATGATATTTATTGTAGATGTCTTCTGTTTGCATTTCTTATATTTAATACCTGGAACTGTGGAAGATCTGTTCTGGTCATAACACCATTTTTTAAGTGTGTCTGTATTACAGCCATGTAGTAGCAGTACCAGCCAAAATATATAAAAATACTATATGGATTGGTTAAAGTGTTGCCATTTCAATGTATTGTTATCGGCCACAAATTCCCAGTTTACGCGGAGAAACGTGTGCTGACCCTTTACATGGGCCAATTATCAGTGGAAGGGACAGACATGCTTATGCTTAGCAGGGCACACTCTATGGTGTATGTTATAATGGAAGCCTATGAGCCTTGCCGGAAGTTCTATAGACTTTCATTATAATTCTGTAGACTGCTGGTTATAGCCATTTATAACTGACACAAATGGGGCAAAGCGCACACTGCTAACCATGTCTGCCCCTTTGTTCTAGTGATCGGTGGGGGTCTCGGCACCCAGACCCACACCAGTACAAATTTCTGATGTGTCGCTATGTTGTGTCTGAAATTTGTTTCAATAATAGTTATACTTTAAGAAACTTATGTGGCACTCTATGCTGTTTGCCACTGAAACAGTTGCACAGGTCACTGGCTGTGTGCTAGCATCACTTGTAACATAGACACCTGCTGTACTAATGTGAAAGGTTTGGCGCTGGTTATACCTGTGTACGTAGGGTGCGCTTCTAGAATCAATTTCCCACTGTCCCGGCCTACTTGGATGATCAGAGAAATACCTTTTACACGCCAGGTCATAACTAGGAGGAAGCATAAAGACAATAACAATCCAAGTCCAGTCACACTAGCACCAAGGTCATGCACAAGATATAACAGCAGTAGCAGAATGCAAGTGAAGGGCACAAGACACAATTACGGGTGCCTGTGGGGGACAATAGTCACTCCTTTAAATCTTTTGCCAGAAGCAGTGAGCTCCGGGGCCACATGTGATGTGCCCTGCACTCCTGATAAGCCGGCCAGTCGCTGGGAACCTCTGAGGAAGCACATCCTAATATTGCCTGCTCGGCTGCAATGTCAGCAGAGCAGGTACATAAGCTTTTCACAATATATTTCACATTCAGACCTTGCTCATTACAAGTGTGTTAGGGACATTTACCTAATAATATATTTCTACAGTCATGTAAAAAGAAAAGCACAAAACATATCTTTATATTAGTTCAGTGGTATCACAGTTCTAAATAATAGTAGTAAACATTCATTGCCCATACAAAAATACTTTCCCAACTAGAACTCTTCTCCGACAACCTTTGATGTTAGTGCTTGTTTTTTTTTAAATCAGATATTAAGGTGTATGAAAGAGTGACTGAATATAAGAGATATACACAGAGACAACAATGGGCCTGGCAATGCTCCAGCAACCCCAACAACCAAGGACATGAAAGACTGGCAGTCGCCATACTGCTCACTGATACAGCGCTACAGTCAGGAATAATATTATACTAAAAGCTTCCACAATATCAAAGACTTAGATTATATGTGTCTTGTTTGATTCTGTCATCACTTGATATTTTTTTTCTACAAATGGCCAAAGTGACCTCCTGAATGTTACTGTCTCTCTGATCGTTGTCCAGTTTATGTGTCAATAGATTAAACGTCAGGGCCCTATAACACAGAGTGATTATCTGCAGTATTAGGCAGATGTCGCTGTGTAATAAAGACAATGATCATCCAAGCAGCTAGCAATCGTTTGCTCAGTAGCTGATCATTATTATTTAACAAGTTTAAAAATGATTGTCTGCTCTTTGTAATAGGTGATGTGCAGCCAACGGCTGATTAAAGGGGTGCTCCGGTATATAGAAAATAATAAGGATTATGCTTACCTCTCTATGCTTCCCTGGTGTCTTCCTGTCTTGTCTCTGTATCCCCCATTGACCACAGCCGCCGCTGACACTTTCAAACTCGTCTCTGCAGTGACAATGACTAAGATGGGACAGCGCAGTGGCAAGTGTTCAGTTCATCAAGGGAGAACAAAAAGCAGATATACACACCAAAAAAATATTGGTATAATATCCAGGGAGACTGATGTACTGTATGCTTCATGAGTCAACAAGGACACCAAGGGTGGACGACAATCTATTTAGATTTTTAGTTTATATCTGCTTTTTTTTCCCCCCTGATGAATCTCAAACCATGTTTCATGGGGGAGAAACACGTCGGGGGAGTGACTGGGACAAAGGTCTCAGTTGCTATCTTTTGTTATTGCTGGCCTTGTGTTACGGGAAAGGGAGAGCCTAGAGCAAAACTAGAGTGGGTCAGGCATGGAAACAAGGATTTTTCAAATTAGGGGGGAGATTTATCAAACTGGTGTAAAGCAGAATTGTCTTAGTTGCCCCTAGCAACCAATCAGATTCCATCTTTTCATTTTCAAAGAATTTTTGAGGAATGAAAAGTGGAATCTGATTGGTTTCTAGGGGCAACTAAGGGCCCTATTACACCAGTTTGATAAATCTCCCCCTAGGTGGTTTATTCAGAGTATCAAGTTCCTGAAACCTTTTTTGTATTGTTTCAAATAACAGTGTTAATCCAGACATAATAAGGTGGGATAACATATTTTGTTTTTTATGATCTGAACAGAAGATATCTAAATGTAAGTTATACCTACCATTACATTTCTATCATTTGCAAAACGCAGTGGGGGACATGTATGAAAAGGCGAAAATGCCTTTTTTTAGGCGCAGATGGGGCTGTTTGGCGTAAACATATTCACAAAGAATAATTTTCACATCAGCCCCATCTGCGCCACCTTCACCAGGGGGTGGAGAGGGGGCTTTACAGGGGGTGCGGCCTCTGTTTGCGCCGCATTTATCATTTTTCAGGTGAAAAAATGATATTGAAACCTACGCCAGCTCTGAGCTGGCGTAGATTTCAAAATGTTTGCACGGACGGGCTCCGTGCGCTCGGGATTTATGTAGAGGCAATTCGCCTCTACAGCAATCCCCTGAGCTCCGGAGCTTCGGAGACATTTGTAAGCCCGGGGTAAAAAACGCTGGACTTCGTAAATGTCCCCCTTTGTGTTGATTCATACCTGGATGGGTTACATATTGCTGGTATATATCACCACTTGCTATAGGTGAATAATTATTTTAACCTTGGAGGTTTTATATAGGATTTTTAATTGATTTAAAGGACAACTTAAAGTTGTCCTTTAATAAAGGGTATGTGCACACTACGGAATCCCGGCTGATCACCCGCTGCAGATTTCGCAGCTCGCACTCGCTTGCGGACTCTGGCATTTCCGATGGTCCCATAGGCTTCATTCTATGGTTTTTCCAGATTCCGCTGTACATCTGAAGAATGAGCGGGTTCATTCTTCAGGCGGATGGCAGAATCTGGCAAACCATAGAATGAAGCCTATGGGACTAGCAGAGATGCCAGTGTCTGCAAGCAAAGGCGAGCTGCAGAATCCGCAGCGGGTGATCTGCTGGGATTCCGTAGTGTGCAGTGAAACTAGATTCCTGTAACAGACTTAGATTCATATCATTTTTTATACACAATAGTTCCAATGGACTGCCAAAATTGTAACCTGGTCTCTGCCTTACAGAGTTAATATAACGTGTCCAAAAATACTCTGAAATAGCCCTTCCACAGTACAATTACACACCATAAGGCTATGATTTTAAAAAGATAAAATACAGCAAGAAATCCATTTAGATCCTCCGCCTATTCAAACCATAGTAGTGTTTCATATAATTGACCAGTTTACTAAAGTTGTAACCTGATTAGAGTATATGGAGAACAAGAGTCCGTGGAGCCTCAGTTACGAGTCTCAAAACACGGGATAGCCAGATATCTCTAGCCTGTTGCCAACGGGGTGCCTCCATGATGGGGAGAGCACCACACCACCCTGATAAATAACCCCTTAAGTCCCACTCGGTTGCGAGTATTGGAACATAGACAGGGAAACAACAGGGTGGCCCCTTTTGTCAATGTCTAACTCAAGGTGCGAGTATTGCGATCATGACAAGGGCTTGCAAAGGCAGGCTTCCACCCACAGACCCCGAAACGGCTGTCTGTGGGTGGAAGCCTGCCTTTGCAAGCCCTTGTCATGATCGCAATACTCGCACCTTGAGTTAGACATTGACAAAAGGGGCCACCCTGTTGTTTCCCTGTCTATGTTCCAATACTCGCAACCGAGTGGGACTTAAGGGGTTATTTATCAGGGTGGTGTGGTGCTCTCCCCATCATGGAGGCACCCCGTTGGCAACAGGCTAGAGATATCTGGCTATCCCGTGTTTTGAGACTCGTAACTGAGGCTCCACGGACTCTTGTTTTGCATATTTAAATTTTTGGGGGCATCAGTGGAGACTCTTGATTGAGTACTTCATTGGAATTTTTCTCGCTGTTCTCCTTGAGTTCAGTGATTACTGTGTTTTGTTGGTTGATTTTTCATTGCCCCAACTAGCCAGAATCCTACCCCACACTGACGAGGGGCAAAAACCCCGAAACGGCTGTCTGTGGGTGGAAGCCTGCCTTTGCAAGCCCTTGTCATGATCGCAATACTCGCACCTTGAGTTAGACATTGACAAAAGGGGCCACCCTGTTGTTTCCCTGTCTATGTTCCAATACTCGCAACCGAGTGGGACTTAAGGGGTTATTTATCAGGGTGGTGTGGTGCTCTCCCCATCATGGAGGCACCCCGTTGGCAACAGGCTAGAGATATCTGGCTATCCCGTGTTTTGAGACTCGTAACTGAGGCTCCACGGACTCTTGTTTTGCATATTTAAATTTTTGGGGGCATCAGTGGAGACTCTTGATTGAGTACTTCATTGGAATTTTTCTCGCTGTTCTCCTTGAGTTCAGTGATTACTGTGTTTTGTTGGTTGATTTTTCATTGCCCCAACTAGCCAGAATCCTACCCCACACTGACGAGGGGCAAAAACCCCGAAACGGCTGTCTGTGGGTGGAAGCCTGCCTTTGCAAGCCCTTGTCATGATCGCAATACTCGCACCTTGAGTTAGATATTGACAAAAGGGGCCACCCTGTTGTTTCCCTGTCTATGTTCCAATACTCGCAACCGAGTGGGACTTAAGGGGTTATTTATCAGGGTGGTGTGGTGCTCTCCCCATCATGGAGGCAACAGGCTAGAGATATCTGGCTATCCCGTGTTTTGAGACTCGTAACTGAGGCTCCACGGACTCTTGTTTTGCATATTTAAATTTTTGGGGGCATCAGTGGAGACTCTTGATTGAGTACTTCATTGGAATTTTTCTCGCTGTTCTCCTTGAGTTCAGTGATTACTGTGTTTTGTTAGAGTATATGGAGACAAGATCAGTGGACACAAGTATGTAAATAATCTAGCCTGCTATCGGTCACACCAGTTAATCTATCCTAGTAAATACCATTCCAGAGACATGCATCTTGCATGCAGTGTTCATACTTATCTGGACTACCACCAAAATAGACTAGAAAAAATTATAACAGTGACCTTACTTAACAGAGACGTTTTTACAGTACAAACCTTACATAAAGAACAATAGTTGATTATTTTAATCTTTACACAAAACAACAGCTTACTTATGGTAATGGAAATCCCTTTAAATAACCATGTACTTTCGCTACAAGTGACATATTAACCCAGCTTTGGTGCCATATGGAAAATAAAGGTGAAATAACAATAGTTCCACAGTCATGTCCTGATGGCAATATTGGAATAGACATTCCTCCAGCTGCTTATATTATGTATGCATTCCCAGTCTATGGATTTTGGAAAGTTCTTTCAACAGGTCACTCACATTTCATTGAACTGCTTCCTGTTGCAGACATGTATGAGAATGCTGTATGGCGCTTTGATTTTAAGAGAACAGCTGCAGTTTCCAGATTTTAAGGATTTGCGGCAAAGGATTAATTGCAATTAGGTCTTCATTTAAAGACTGATAACCACATGAAAACTTTTCACAGTAGGTCATTCTAAATCACAGGAGCCATGGGATGGATAAGGCAAAAAACTGACAAATTAGTCTGGCAGTCTGAAGACAAAGCATCCTCCAGGGACTGATCCATCACACATATGACATGTTACATTGTGTGCTACAGACAGACAAGCAATCTTCACAGGAACCCCGGAAAGATCTCTCATTCCCAGACTGCTGATTCTAAATGGAGAACACTGATGGTAATAATAGAAAAGAAATGTTGGGTGACAGACTACAAACTATTGCCATAAGGAACTGATGTGAAGTCACAGGAATATTATAGAAGATAATCTATCATTTTCCGAGTTAAAGGGGTATTCCACTCAAACATAACTTTTGATATGTTGCTGCTTATGGTGAGACTAACAATTTATTCCATACTTGTTATTATCGATTCAGTCTCCTTCCCCCAGTTCTGAGATGCTGCTTTCTGATGAAGACAAAAAAATAAAAATCTGTGGGTGAGCCTTTCTCTCTGCCTCCCCCTTCTCCCCCCTCCTCTCTGGGACAGCTGATGTAAACAAGTCCCTGACTGGCTTTATCTGTAACATTGTGGCTTCTTTGTAATGCAGGGAGGATTAATCACAGTGAGTTCATCAGAAACTTGACCTCAAAATAACCCTCCCAGTATTACAAAGAAGCTACAATGTTGCAGATAAGGCAAGCCAGGGACTTGTTTACATCAGTTGGCTCAGAAGGGAGGGGGAGTAGGGGGAGACAAAGAGGCTTATACACAGATTTTTGTGTCTTCAGCAGAAAGCAGCAGCCCCGAACAGGGGGAAAGGAGATGAAACACGTAATGTGAACTGGTTTACTATAGATTTGGTCCATGAAAAATTAAATAAACTCAATGTAACCAAAGCTCCAGGGCCTGATGGATTGCACCCCAGAGTTCTTAGGGAACTCAGTTCTGTAATTTCTCTACCCTTGTATGAAATATTCAGTGATTCTTTGCTTACTGGTATTGTGCCGAGGGACTGGCGTAAGGCAAATGTAGTGCCGATCTTCAAAAAGGGCTCTCGAACTTCCCCAGGTAACTATAGACCCGTAAGCTTAACGTCCATTGTGGGGAAACTATTTGAGGGGCTTATAAGGGACTACATTCAGGAATATGTAGTGGCTAATAGTATTATAAGTGATAACCAGCATGGTTTTACTAAGGACAGAAGCTGTCAAACCAACCTAATATGTTTCTATGAAGAGGTAAGTAGAAGCCTGGATGGCGGCGCGGCTGTGGATATCGTGTACCTGGATTTTGCTAAATCGTTTGACACAGTTCCTCATGGACGTCTGATGGGTAAGTTAAAGTCGGTTTGGAAAGTTTAATGTGTAACTGGATTGAAAACTGGCTTATTAATCGTACCCAGAGAGTGGTGGTCAATGATTCCTACTCCGAATGGCCCTCCGAATGGCCACCAATATTGCCAATAATACCAGTACACAAGGGGGAAATATAACCATCACACCATAACCACTACCATTACCACCATATTATTACTGTCCAAATCCAGTATACTAAATCCATTAAAACACAGTACCAGATTACAAGTAACAAATATTACCACCACATACTGAATAATACCGCCACATACTGACTAACACCACTGCTGCTACTAACTAATACCACCACATACTGACTAATACCACCACATACTGACTAACACCACCGCTGCTACTGAATAACATCCACTGTGCACAGATCACTGTCACCTCATCTAGTCATATAAAGGTGGACGCAGCTACACGCAGGTTCTCTACTCCATATACATCACAGTGCAGATATATTTAGTGACTCACAGGGGACTTCTTCTCTGTTTGAAATTCTTCCCTTTTCATCTTCTCCATCTGTCCTGGGTCGTTATGAGAACTTCTCCGAACCACGAATCCACAGAATCTGCCAGACAAACATATTAGGCTCCTCACTCTGTCACCATCCTCATATTTCTACAAACTGCACATCTGTATTGGCCCCTTTACACCCTCATTTAGTGGGTAGGCTGACTTTGTGACCCCCCCCTTATGGTATATGCCCCCTCTGTTTCCCCTTATAGATAGTCCCCTAATGTATCCCCCGTACAGATGGTCCCCCCATGTATCCCCCTTATAGATGGTCCTCCCTGTATCCCCAGTACAGATGGTCCCCCCTGTATCCCCCTTATAGATGGTCCCCCATGTATCCCCCTTATAGATGGTCCTCCCTGTATTCCCAGTATTGATGGTCCCCCCCTTGTATCCCCAGTACAGATGGTCCCCCCTGTATCCCCCTTATAGATGGTCCCCTATGTATCCCCCTTATAGATGGTCCTCCCTGTATTCCCAGTATTGATGGTCCCCCCTTGTATCCCCCTTATAGATGGTCCTCTCTGTATCCCCAGTATAGATGGGTCCCCCATGTATCCCCCTTATAGATGGTCCCCCCTGTATCCCCCTAATAGTCCCCCATGTACTTTCCTAATAGTCCCCCATGTATCCCCCTTATAGATGGTCCTCCCTGTATCCCCAGTATTGATGGTCCCCCCTTGTATCCCCCTGTATCCCCCATATAGATGGTCCCCCCTGTATCCCCCCCATATAGATGGTTCCCCCCTGTATCCCCCTAATAGTCCCCCATGTATCCCCCATATAGATGGTCCCTTCTGTATCCCCCTTATAGTCCCCCATATAGATGGTACTCCCTCAGTATCCCCCTAATAGTCCCCCATGTATCCCCCATATAGATGGTCCCCCCCCTGTATCCCCAGTATAGATTTTTCCCCATGTCTGTGCAAAAAAAACAAAAAAACAACAACAACACAACTCACCTGACAACACGCTCCCCCGCCGTGTCTCTATCCTCCTGCAGTCCAGTCTGGCTGTCGGCTGACGCGCGGCTCCCATCTCTGTTCGTTCCCGTCCCCGGCAGTACATGAATCAGTGAGTTCTGTGCGAGCCAGGGATGTTACTTTCGGCACAGGGGCGCTTCTTATTGACGCACCCTGCGCCGGAAGTACTTCCCCAGCGCACACTGACCTCAGTGATGCATGTACTGCCGGGGACGGGAGCGAACAGAGACGGGAGCCGCTCGTCAGCCGGGGGCCCGTCCCAGCCTCCCTCTGTGATCGCAAGTAAAACTGCTTGCGGTCACAAGGGGGAATGGGAGGAGGGCCGTGCAGTGGCCCCCCTTGGTAGAGGCCCGGTCTCGGCGGCGACCGCGGTCGCTATGCCGCTGCCCAAGGGTCAGTACTGGGCCCCCTTCTGTTTAACTTGTTTATTAATGATATTGAGAATGGAATTAACACCAATGTTTCTATCTTTGCAGATGACACCAAGCTTTGTAGTACAGTACAGTCTATGGAGGATGTGCAGATGTTACAGGATGACTTAGAGACACACTGAGTGTTTGGGCGTCCACTTGGCAAATGAGGTTCAATGTGGATAAATGTAAAGTTATGCACCTGGGTACTAATAACCCGCATGCATCATATGTCCTGGGGGGAGTTACTCTGGGAGAGTCGCTGATGGAGAAGGATCTGGGTGTACTTGTAGATAATAGACTACAGAACAGCACACAATGTCAGTCAGCTGCTTCTAAGGCCAGCAGGATATTGTCATGCATTAAAACAGGCATGGACTCTCGGGACAGGGATATAATATTACCGCTTTATAAAGCTTTGGTGCGGCCTCATCTGGAGTATGCCATCCAGTTTTGGAACCAGATTCATAAAAAGGATGTTCTAGAGCTGGAGAGGGTACAAAGACGGGCAACTAAACTAATAAGGGGAATGGAGCATCTTAGTTATGAGGAGAGATTCAAAGAATTACATTTGTTTAGTCTGGAGAAGAGACGTTTAAGGGGAGATATGATTAATTTATTTAAATATATAAATGGCCCCTACAAGAAATATGGGGAAAAGATGTTCCAGGTAAAACCCCCTCAAAGGACAAGTGGGCACTGCCTCCGCCTAGAGAAAAAAAGGTTCAATCTCCGGAGGCGACAAGCCTTCTTTACCATGAGAACTGTGAATCTGTGGAACAGTCTACCACAGGATCTGGTCACAGCAAAAACAGTAGAGGTCTTCAAAACCGGCCTAGACAAGTTCTTAGAGCAAAATAATATAAATGCATATGTATAGAACCTATCGCCCCTCCTTCTTCCCTGTATCCATCCCCTCCTTGGTTGAACTTGATGGACATGTGTCTTTTTTCAACCGTATGTAACAAGTATGTAATGAATTGTTAGTCTCACCATGGGCAGCAACATATCAAAAGCTTGAGTGGAATACCCCTTTAATTCTTAAATGACTTTAGACGGCACTAATAACAAGAACTACTTTTATTTGTATATTTGTATAGTGACAACTTATTCTGCAGCACTTTACACAGTTTATCAATTTTGGTCCCTGCCCCCATTGGAGCTCATAACCAAGGTTGGCCTAACTGCATGTTTTGGGTGTGGGAGGAAACCGGAGTACACAGAGGACCATATCTTTTGAGAAGATATGTGTTTTTTTTTTTTTTTTTTTTTTTTTTTTGGGGGGGGGTCTTATCAACTTGCATAAGTATATAATTAGCTTGTACAAAAAGTTGTTCTATGTAAAACCTTCTTAAAAGACAAGGGTTAGCAGGTCACAGCAAAAACATTACTGCTGCTACTACTTCTCCCACTACTTCTACTCCCCTTATCTACTCCACTCATCTATAATACCTCTTCTACTACTACTCCCACTACTTCTACTCCCCTCATCTGCTACAACACCCCTCATCTACTATACCTCTACTACTACAACAGCCCTCAACATTAGCCCCCCCCCCCCCCAAAAAAAAATCAAGATTTAAATCGAGAATCGGCCATAATTAAAAAAAAAAAAAAATAGATTTAATTTTTCGCCATATTGCCCAGCCCTACTTCAAAGGGATGCAACAATTGTATCTATTTGAGGACAGGATGGATGGGAGATATTTGTGTTTGAGTAAGTTTTTTACTGATATTGGGCTATTGTTATGTGATGTAGGCCTCTGCATGGGGATCTATAAAATCTCCATGTGTCTCACAACTAGCATTTCCACATGCATGAGAACTAATCCAGCTCTCTATCAGTACACCTGCCGTATAAATAACACTAGGTTTTTTAGTTATGAATTGTGGCTTGTTCAGATGTGTTTCAGCTGCTGCTCACGTCCAGTAGTTTACAGGCCTATAATGTCCATTAAGATGACATCTTCTACATCATCATCCTTACGCCAGAGGACACATTATTATATATGGGGCTGCACAGGAAATTGGGCAGCTGTGCCCAGCAATCTTCAGAGCAAACCGCCCAGTGATAGAAGAACCATTAGGTCCAATGAAGATGTATGGAAATGTGTATGCAGCATTATATATCACAGACATGAAAAATCCGCCTTGTGGCTTTACTGTTAATTAAGGGAGGAAGATGCTGGGTCAGAGGATACAGCCGGCGGTTTAGAAGATGAAAATAGTTTGCTTGTCTTAGAAGATCATTTAGAAGGCTTTTCATTAGGGTAATCTGTTCTCCAGTCAGTCACCCTCATAACAGAATACTGCAAGGGATTGCCTGGTTTTGGAAGAGACTTAAAGGTGTATTCCCCCCAAAAAATCATTTCTGCATTAATAAAAGCCCATCCATAGCTTTCCATCTTACTCCCTCTGGATGCATAAAATAATCTAAACTGAGTCCTGTCCAACACCGCTCTTTCCTCCTGGCCCCCAACCTCTGTGTCGAGGATCACGTGTCCTTCGTCTCTTCAATTGGATGGGTTAGCACTTTTAACTCTGCCAACTGAAGAGAGGGTTATATATATAAAGCAAGTGGGCACCACTAATAATCATGGAGTACTAAACCAATGCATATAAGTAGTACATCATCCTCTCAAAGAAAAAAAGCATGGTAGCACATCACGAAAATCTTTATTATAACACTGACATAGATACAAAATACCACATAAATATATGACTGTACAGGAGTAGTAAAATGAGGGAGACAACACCCCAAATACTGCTCTACATTAAAAACACTAAAATGTCACCATAAGTCCTGCTGGTGTTCCAGCCGAGACTAATCTACCACTCTGACTCTGGACTGTATGTACAATAACAAAAATCCAACATCTCTACCTAGACAGAGACCCAGTAAAACAAAATATAACCACAAATGATAAAGAATAGAAAAAAATTGGAAAAGATCACCATATGCTGTCCAAGAGAATGAGAGTCAGATGGGATAAGAAATCACCCCACGCATTCCACCGTCTAGCGGCTTCCTCAGGCTTCCTCATCCCTGAGGAAGCCGCTAGACGGCGTAACACGTGCGGTGATTTCTAGAGATGAGCGGAACTTTCGGACTTTCGGTCCGAAAGCTGCTCACTCCAGTGCGATGCCTGCGATCCCGGGTGCATAGTTGCATTCCCGGGAATCTGCAGCCAGGAACTTCCAGGGAATTCAAGATACATTCCCTGGAAATCCAGGGAATGTATCTTAATTTCCCTGGAAGATCCTGCCCGCAGATTTCCGGGAGCGCAACTATGCACCCGGGATCGCAGGCATACTAATTGAGCGAAGATGCCGTCGGACCAAAAGTCCGACGGTTTGCTCATCCCTAGTGATTTCTTATCCCGTCTGACTCTCATTCTGTTGGACAGCATATGATGATCTTTTCTTATTTTTTTCTATTCTCCTTCATTTGTGGTTATATTTTGTTTTACTGGGTCTCTTTCTAGGTAGAGATGTTGGATTTTTGTTATTGTACACACAGTCCAGAGTCAGAGTGGTAGATTAGCCCTGGCTGGTACACCAGCAGGACTTACTGTATGGTGACATTTAAGTGTTTTTGGGGTGTTGTCTCCCTCATTTTACTACTCCTGTACATTCATATATTTATGTGGTATTTTTGTATCTATGTCAGTGTTATAATAAAGATTTTCGTGATGTGCTACCATTTTTTGTGCATATGCTTTTTTTCTTTGAGAGGAAACTGAAGAGAGGGAGGCCATTTTATCCACTGTGTCGGTGCTGTAAGTGCTGTGTCTGGGCAGGCTGCACTCTGGAGCAGCGGCAGAAGGTTACCCTGCAGAACAAACCAGCTTGATGGTCAGTTTCGAAGTCACCTGTGCTCGTCCCAGGCTCACAGCAGCTTGGATAGATTGCACAGGGGCTGTAAGGAGACGAAGGTTCCTGTGCGTGTCCGATCCAGAAATCTCTCCAAGCTGTTGCAAGCCTGGGATGGGCACAGGTGATTTTGACACTGACCGACAAGCAGGTAGTTTCTACAGGCTAACCTTCTGACGCTGCTCCAAAGTGCAGCCTGCCCAGACACAGCAATGACAGCCCCGACACAGTTAATCACATGTCCTCCCTCTCTTCAGCGGGAAAAGGAGCACGCAGAACCGACCTGACAAGCTCCTTCTCCCGCCGGTACTCTGGTCTCACAGGGGGATAAAGTTCATTATCTCTCCTACAGCAGATCGTGAAGGCTGTGAGTGACAGCACTTTCTACTCCAGCCCAAGGATCCATCACTCACAGCCTCCAAGGCCTGCTGCAGGAAAGATAATGAATAGAGATGAGCGGACCGGGTTCGGGTTTGAGTCCAGTCCGTTTGATTAGCGGTGGCTGCTGAACTTGGATAAAGCCTTAAGGCTACGTGGAAAACATTGATATAGTCATTGGCTGTATCCATGTTTTCCAGACAACCTTAGAGCTTTATCCAACTTCAGCAGCCCCCGCTAATCAAATACCGATCGTTCGGGTTCGGATGGACTCGAACCCGAACCCAGTTCGCTCATCTCTAATAATGAACTTTTGGAACATTTCCCTCTACAGCTATTGACTTCCTCCGCGCCACACCCCCATGATCGTTGTGTGCAATCCCAGCCCCCCATGATCACTGTGTGCAATCCCAGCCCCCCATGATCACTGTGTGCAATCCCAGCCCCCCATGATCACTGTGTGACATCCCAGCCCCCATGATCACTGTGTAACATCCCCACCACCATGATAACAGTTTGTGTGTTCTGTTGCACTGTAAGGGTGGTATTACATGGGCCGAGCAGGGCCCGATAATACCTGTAAATGAGCGCCGATCTGCTAGATTGTCGCTCGTTTACTGGGCCTATTACACAGCCCGATAGTCATTTAACAAGAGCTGCAAGGACATCGTTACCGATGTCCTTGCAGCCCTTGCTAAACTGGCATACATTACCCATCCACGTTCCAGGGCTGCTCCTGCCGTCCACTTCTCCCCGGGTCCCGCGCGCGCTCTAGCTTCACAGCGGCCTGTCAGCTGATAGGCCGCTCAGCCAATCACAGGCTGAGACCGCAGCGGCCTGTGATTGGCTGAGCGGCCTATCAGCTGACAGGCCGCTGTGAAGCTAGAGCGCGCGCGGGACCCGGGGAGAAGCGGACGGCAGGAGCAGCCCTGGAACGTGGATGGGTAATGTATATTGTTAGTCGCCGCCCGTGCACCGCTATTACACGCAGCGGTGCGCGGTCGGCGCCTGACAAAAATAGGTTATAACCTATATCAACAGTCAGCCGATGATCGTTGTCATCGGCTTATCATTGCATTCATTACACGGAGCGATAATCGGCCGAATCGGGCCAATTCGGTCAATTATCGTTCCGTGTAATAGTACCCTAACACAGTCCTGCGTTTACTGTGCAATGCAGTAATGACCAGCAGTAAGCAGGAAGAAAGCAAAGGGGACAGGTAAAACGGATCAATTAAGGAGAAAATGTAGTTTCCCGGCTGGCGCCATCTTGGATATAGGCAGGCTTTCAGAAAAACATAATATATATGTATATTTATGTGAAAACTAATATGCTAGATGTCATAGGTGCTTCACACCCAGGGTTTAATAGCTGTTTTTTATTCCGTCTTTTTTCCTTTCAAAGCCAGAAGTGGATCCAGCAGGAAGGCTGAAAACTGCTGACACTTTTAGATATCTGAAATCACCAAGACACCCAAGACACGCTTTAAGCTTTGTTACCCATGTCAAAGCTGTATGTTGGGTGTCTTGGTGAGATGCACACAGGACATTTTTGCACTTGCACTTTTTTTCTTTTTCAGAGTTTGGTCCTAGATGAAGTTTTATATGTTATCTGCTATTTGTATTGTTGAGGTGTACTTATTACAAATTCATAGTAGTATCATTTCCAGTACGCCTGGCGTCATGTATAAAAAATTGCAAAGTTTTGCCCAAATCCCTGGTAGGCTTAATGGCTAACTATGGGATATTGCCCATAGCTCCATGTTTATGGGATCCGTTACAATATTTTGTATTTGTTGCTATTCACATAAGAGGCAAAAGAATAGCAATGAGCAGTGCAGCAGTCAGATAGAATACTGGCTGTGGAATGTCTTGTCTGTAAATAACATGGAGGTGGCTGTGATTGCAACATGTATGCTATTCTGAGCAGGTACCAATTTGGCGGCAGGACAGGCTGAATCTGAGTGATACTTGGCTTCTGTGATGCACAGCCTGTGATAATGCTACATACGTCTCCCTGTTCCCCAGATAAAAAGGCGAAGGGCAGGCTGGTTGGAAAGGGCGCCTTTGTTGGGATCAGCACACACTAGGTGAGGGAGATAGAATATCTTCTATGTATGTGACACGGCAGAAAGTGTTTGAACGTATTCCTTTTTTTAGTGGTGTGATATTGCTGCATCATACACCCTGACCTATTTTATTTCAACTGACCTAACAAAGAGTTAGTTTCTCATGTGAAATGCAAAAAGTAATCCTGCTTCAGAGTCACTTGTTTACTAAAGAACTCTTGCATGAATTAAAGCCGACCCTTGCATGAATTAAACTTATATACTACTAAGTTAGTTTATTGTTCTATAGGATCTGCTTTTAACACCAAATAAATGGTAAAAAATCTAGGGCAGTTTATGCTAAAAATACCACATCACAATGGAAGAGATATATTGCAAAGAAAGCATTACACTATATACAGTAGGAGAAATGAAAGCACTAGTCCAGTTTAGTAGGCTATAAATTTGTGACATAGACACTAATAATATAAATAGGTTATCATTCCATTCCACAATGTGTAAATTCTCATATGCAGCGGATTTCTTTAAGCATTTCAGCCATGTTTATTAGTGTTATCCACACGCTACTCTTATGGTAAGGCAGTGTGGGGTATTGTGAGTTGACGTGGGTGCTGTGTCAGGTCTCTTAAAGGGGTTGTCCAGGGAAAAAAAATTTCTTTCAAATCAACTGTCAGAAACTTATATAGATTTGTAATTTACTTCTATTTAAAAATCTCATGTCTTCCCATACATATAAGCTACTATATATGCTGCAGGAAGGGTTGCTTATTTACATTCAGAAACAGTGCTCTCTGCTGACATCGCTGGCCAAGTCAGGAACTGTCCTAAGCAGGAGAAAGCTTTTCTATGGGGATTTGCTACTGCTATGGACAGTTCCTGACTCGGCCACAGATTTCAGCAGAGAGCACTGTTTCTGAATGTAAATAAAACAACACTTCCTGCAGGACATACAACAGTTTATAAGTATGGGAAGACTTGAGATTTTTAAATAGAAGTAAATTACAAATCTATTTAACTTTCTGACACCAGTTGATTTGAAAGAATTTTTTTTTCCGCTGGACAACCCCTTTAACTTCATTAAATGTGCTATAGAGAAGATACACTTAAAGGGGTTGTCCAGCGGAAAAAAACAACACTTCCTGCAGCATATATAGTAGCTTATATGAAGACTTGAGATTTTTAAATAGAAGTAAATTACAAATCTATGTAAGTTTCTGAGACCAGTTGATTTGAAAGAATTTTTTCCCTGGAAAACCCCTTTAAGCAGAATCCATTGAAGTGAGGTTTACCAGGTTTTATTCTGGTACATTCTCCATACAGTAAAACTCCATCAGCAATAAAACATCACTGGGAACAATGTTGAAATGCTTCCTCACACTGTCTGGCTTCTTCACATAGGGAGGGTATGTCACCAGTCCTATCCTGAAAACCCTCTGCTTCCCACTGGGCTGGAGTCTCTCTCCCTGTGGTAAATAGGAAGGATGGAATCAGCTGGAAGATCCACACAATCTTATGGTACTTTTACACAGAATGATTATCTGACAGATTTTTGAAGCAAAAGCCATGAATGGATTTGAAAAGAGGAGAAATCTTAGTCTTTCCTTGTTCCCTGTTTATAATGTAATCTGTTCCTGGCTTTGGCTTCAAAACTCTGTCACATAAATCTCTCTGTGTAAACGCACCTTACATTCAGGGCTGTATTTACCCTACAGGGGGGCAGCACCAGGAAGCAGGGGAAAAGAAACAACTTTTTTTTGTTTTCATTTTTTTAGTCTCCCACCTCCTGTTCAGACTTGTCGGTAAATCTGGTGTCTTTTTTTTTTTAAGGGGGGGGGGGGGGGTATGGTGGAATTGTTCAGGTCTGGAGCTATTACCTATCTACCTATCCTGTGGTGAGAATTCCATCAGACAATATGCAGACGGCTCTAATCATTGATTCAATATGGACATTTTTTTTGTTTTTAGCCATTAAAAACAGGAAAACGTGATTCAGACAATGTTTCTCCATGTAGAGAAATGCATGTGTCTGAAACCACGTCCCCCAGGCTCCCCAAGATGGGGCGTCTTCAGGTTTAGTGCCTAGGGCAGCAGGTAATACGGCCCTGCTTACATTTATCACTAATCCATGAGATAGGGGACACAGTTTTATGACAGGAATATGTGTCCACTGACCTCTGAAGCTCTGAAAATGTTTTCTCTGGAGTGATGAATAATGTTTCACTATCCAACAGGAATAAAGGAAGAATCTGGGTTTGACAAATATCCAGATAATTCTACTACTGAAAGGCATAGTCACTACAGTATACTTTCGTGGGGAAAGGATGTGGGTAATGGGCTATTTTTCAGCATTTAAAGTGTCACTGTCGTTACAATTTTCAAAGTCTAAGGGGGACATGTATGAAAAGGGCCTTTTTTGGGCGCAGAAGGGGCTGTTTGGAGTAAAAATATTCGCAAAGGGTATTTTTGTGAATTTTTATTGCACTGGCCCCATCTGCGCTACCTTCGCCAGTGGGGCAGGGAGGGGGCGTTATGGGGGGGCGCGGCAGCCTGCAGAGGGGGCATGGCCTCTGTGTACGCCGCATTTATCATTTATCATTTATCAAACGCCGGACTTAATAAATGTCCCCCTAAGTCAACAGGAGATGTGAAATACAGCAAGTTTGCAATTTACGTTCATTATTATTCTTGCTCTTATCATTTGAAACAAAGCTATACTTACCAGAAATCCAGGTCCAGTCTCCTGAAGGCAGATTTTCTGACTTCTGCTGGTTGTAAAAAACAGACTAAACACAGGAATCTCGGCGAGTATAGAGAGTCCTGGTTCACTGTCTCCATCAATCACATGACTGCCTTCTCTCTCTGAGCGCTCAGATGGCCTGGGATACACAGGACTTGTTTTCTGACTGTTTCCTGTTTTTTGAGAAAGAAAGAGTCAGAAAACAGGAAGTGCTGTGCTTTCCACTAAAAAAAAAAAAATAATGAATGTAAATTGCAAACTTGCTTTATATCACATCTACTGTTGATTTAGATTTTGAAAGTTATAATGACAGTGACACTTTAAGTCTAGGCCCCATATTCCCAGGACAGGGTAACATTAATGCAATAGCCAACAAGTCGGGACACCTCCTAGCACATACACTGGATATAGTACCTGAAAGAGGCCAAAACAGGGTCCTTTTGTCCTTCTCTGCAGTGGTATGTGCCTTTTTTATTACTACATAGGAAGGTGTAACAGACTTTCCTATACATATACACCTCAAAGTCTTCTGGAAAGTCTCAGTAGGGTGGAAGCTCTTATGGCCTCCAAAGGAGGCCCAATACTTTTAACGATCTTGACTGTAAAAAGACATGTCCAACAAACTCATATGAGTGAGATGGTCAGGTTACATAGTTTTAGTTTTATGATGTATGTGCAATATTTGTCTCTATGAGGAAAGCTGTCCTAATGCTGGATAATGATCCGTGTGTCACCTTCTTCTAGCTACCCTATACGGTCTACTTCTAGGAAGTTTGCATCTTGCTGAGAGATCATCGACTGCTAGAGATGCCTCTATAACACACTAGAAGAACATTTTTCCTAGTTGACAGACTTGAGAAGGGGCATATCATTTGACTGGGATAAGCAGGAGGGTCATTTTGACAAATTGCCTGCCATCTAGGCCATTATGATCAAGTTGTTAAGAGGTGGAGGAAGCAGTGGTTGTATGAAGAATCACACATGTAACAGGCTCCAAACGGCCAGGACAGATCAACATTAGAGAGGATTGGTTGATCCACTGACAAACACAAGCAGCTCTTACAGTGTCCGTGTCCACCATCCAGACACAGGGGGCACCTCTATTATTTACCCATATTTCTGCCCACACCATTTCCTGGCAGATGGAAATTTGGTGTCACAATGCTCATTATCCGTCCTGCGATTGACACCCCGCACTGTTACCTTCACTACATTGGTGTTATAAATGAGAATTTGAGTTTTTAGTGACAAATCCAGGGCCTGGTTGGATTGGTACATGGATGCTTTCAAGTGGGCGCTTCAATCCTACCTTTGCTATCAGAAATGTATCTATTTAAAAAAATCTTTAAAATTTTTATTATTGAATTTTCATATTAATTTTATAAATGCTACTTATTACTATATTTTATGTTCTATAAATCTAAGGATATTATTTCTAAAAAAACAGAAAAACACTTTCTCCCATACATTTAGTTAGAAAGGTTAAAGCATTTGCTCCATAAATCAGTAATAAAGCACTGGCCCTATTAAATGAGGGAGGTCAGGGAAAAGGTGCCGGCCACTATTTGGCAGTTTGTTTCTGAATCAGAAGATTCCATTGTGTGGAGATCTATGCTGTTCTCTTTCTGGATGCTGGATGATTGTATATGAGCAGCAGTGTACTATGAAGATAGCCTGTGTAATATAGAGAAGGAGGACAAGAAGCAGTAGTAAACTCTGTCCAGATTGTGGTGTTCACTCTCTGGGAGTAGATTGGGTGTTTTTCTTCAATGTGCTATGGCTGCAGCTGTGTGTATGCTATGGCTGCAGCAGGCTGTGTGTGCTATGGCTGCAACAGGCTGAGTGTGTGTGTGTGTGTGTGTGCTATGGCTGCAGCAGGTTGTGTGTGCTATGGCTGCAACAGGCTGTGTGTTCGTGCTATGGCTGCAGCAGGCTGTGTGTGCTATGCCTGCAACAGGCTGTGTGTTCGTGCTATGGCTGCAGCAGGCTGTGTTTGTGCTATTGCTGCAGCAGGCTGTGTGTATGTGTGCTATGGCTGCAGCAGGCTGTGTGTGTATATGTGTGTGTATATGTGTGTAAAAGTGGTAATGAAGTCGTACCTAAGTTTTGCCACTAGATGTCGCTAGTATGTATATCTTGTATCTAAGTATTGCACAGCTGTAGTACTCAAGAAATTATTGTTGTTTTTGATTTGTGCACCAATGAGAGCTCTTTTCTCCACCTATCTCTATTCTCCTTCTTTTGCTCTCTCTTCTCCACCACTCACAGAAGGTATTACAAACCCTGTAGGAAGTTGTCACATAGGGAGAGGAAGTACACTAGCACATAGTCAGTCCAGTGTAGTCTAGTCTGGAGTGAGGTAGTAGACAGACACACATGGGAAGCACAGACACTAGTTCCTTGAAAGCAGCACTTCTACTCACTATGCAGTGCTAAACACTCAAAGAGGGGACAAGTCAGACATCATCCTCATCCCAGAACATATCTAAAGGTGCAGGACGATATCCCAAAGCAAGAGGAACCGATCCGGATGGAGCAAAATTGTTAGAAGCCTACGTACTCTATCTTGCAGAACAGGTGTAACCAGGAAAACCTGACCACTCTGCTCAACTCAGGTAACAAGGTCTGGGGCTTGTGTCACCCTAGAGGGACGGGTCACCCGACACTGTAGGGAAATAGGTGGTATAAAGACAGAAGTCACAAACACATAAACACAGGCACAAGTATTCTCTCTACTCTCAAGTATTCTACTTCTTCTAGTACTAAAGTTCCGGCAGAGCACATTACTACTTGGGTTGGGACTCTCACAACCTACTCCTCTCAGTTTCTCTGTACTCACTCTATTTCTCAGCACACAACCAAGCCAGCATGGCTATAATACCTTTCAAGCTCTCAGCACAGATCCTGTTATTCAAGTCAGAAGTCTATTGTCAAGTCACAAGTCTATTGTCTACTATTTTATTAAGTATTCCTGAAGTAAAAAAGATTTTATTTATGGTAACAGGACCATCTTCCTTGGGTCATCTCCCCTTTCTGTTGGTGGCGGTACCGTTAGTCCAGGTGGGTCACAACTCCACTCCGGACCACCGAGATAGGCGCCCAAGGGACCCTCCCACAGCCCGGCAGGTCACCGACCCTAGGGGAAAGGGTATAGCCAGCCTCCCTATACTAAAAGCAGATGTGTCTTCATACCTGTGTGCCCAACCAGCACTGGCGTCACGACAACCTACCATCTAGCTGAGTTATACCCCGACCAACCACCACAGTAGTGGCGTCACACAGTACCATCTGGCAAGTCACCGGTCGAACACCATAGTGGTGCACCACATATGTGTGCTATGGCTGCAACAGGCTGTGTGTGTGCGCTATGGCTGCAGCAGGCTGTGTGTGTGTGCTATGGCTGCAGCAGGCTTTGTGTGTGTATGTGTGCTATGGCTGCAGCAGGCTGTGTGTGTATGCTATGGCTGCAGCAGGCTGTGTGTGTGCGCTATGGCTGCAGCAGGCTGTGTGTGTGTGTATGTGTGCTATGGCTGCAGCAGGCTGTGTGTGTATGCTATGGCTGCAGCAGGCTGTGTGTGTGCGCTATGGCTGCAGCAGGCTGTGTGAGTTTGCTATGGCTGCAGCAGGCTGTGTGTGTATGCTATGACTGCAGCAGGCTGTGTGTGTATGCTATGACTGCAGCAGGCTGTGTGTATGCTATGGCTGCAGCAGGCTGTTAGTCTATGCTATGGCTGCAGCACGCTGTGTGTGTGTGTGTGTGTATCCTATGGCTGCAGCAGGCTGTGTGTGTGTGCTGTGGCTGCAGCAGGCTGTGTGTATATTTGTGCTATGGCTGCAGCAGGTTGTGTGTGTGTGTGTGCGCTATGGCTGCAGCAGGCTGTGTGTGTGCTATGGCTGCAGCAGGCTGTGTGTGTGCTATGGCTGCAGCAGGCTGTGTGTGTATGCTATGGCTGCAGCAGGCTATGTGCGTGTATGCTATGGCTGCAGCAGGCTGCGTGTGTGTGTGCTATGGCTGCAGCAGGCTGTGTGTATATCTGTGCTATGGCTGCAGCAGGCTGTGTGTGTGCTATGGCTGCAGCAGGCTGTGTGCATGCTATGGCTGCAGCAGGCTGTGTGTATGTGTGCTATGGCTGCAGCAGGCTATGTGCGTGTAAGCTATGGCTGCAGCAGGCTGCGTGTGTGTTTGTGAGAGAAAGGCAGGAATTAAAGGGGTATTCTGGGCAACAATAAAAAAAAAAACATCGGGGACAGGGGGTGGTGGGGACATAAAAAAGAAGTCCTATTTCACCATCCCTATGCCCCTGCAGTGCAGCATTATGGCTCATGGTCCCCACCGGGCTTCCAATACTGTGATGTCATGGCCCCACTCAGAAATGCCAACTCAGCCAATCTACTAGCTTGATGCTGGTTCTATATTTATGTTATCCATTTATTTTGGTACTGTATTTATGTTGTGAGCTTAGTTCCCCTGCTTCCAACTTTAGAACTGACAGAGCAGTAACAAATCCTCATAGAAAACCTTTGTCAGACTGGACAGAATACAACACTTCCTGCAGGACATACAGCAGCTGATAAGTACTTGAAGACTTTAGATTTTTAAATAGAAGTAATTTACAAATCGTTTTGACACCAGTTGTTCCCCCCCCTTTGGAGTACCCCTTTAATGTTGTACCAACTGTGTATTAAATGAACTTGTCAGTGATATATGTCAAATGTCTGCTGTTATGGTGAATGTTTTTGTTGTGCTGCTGTTATACCGAAAGTTCCCCTCTACTATTGCATTAGATTGCACAGTAGCTCAGTAGTTAGCACTGTTGATAAAATTCCCCTTCTAGCAATACTGTGTCTGCTGTTGCCATACATGCCCCTATATTAATATTATTTTTATTTATACAACCCCTGGCAAAAAGTATGGAATCACCAGTCTTGGATGAGCACTCATTCAGACATTTCATGCTGTAAAACAAACTCAGATCAAAAACATGATACAATATTAAGGTCATTCCAAAGTGCAACTTGTTGGCTTTCAGGAACACTCAAAGAAATGAAGAGAAAACATTGTGGAAGTTAGTGAATGATACTTTTATTGACCAAGCACAGGGAAATAAATATGGAATCACTTAATTCTGAGGAAAAAAGTGTGGAATCACTCAAATTGGAGGTAGAAAAAAAGGACACACCCAGTCTATTTCCTTTCCCTTGCCATTTGTCTTGAAAACCGAAAAAGTACAACTAAACAGATGAAGCACAAATGGGAGGAAGCTGGAGTCAATGTATGTGACCGAACCGTAAGAAATCGCCAAAAGGAGATGGGATTTCTATACAGGAAAGCTAAACGAAAACCAGCATTGACACCTAAACATAAAAAAACAATACTCCAATGGGCTAAGGAGAGGCAATCGTGGACTGTGGATGACTGGGTGAAAGTTGTCTTCAGTGATGAGTCAAGAATCTGCATTGGACAAGGTGATGATGCTGGAACTTTTGTTTGGTGCCGTTCCAGTGAGATTTATGAAGAGGCCTGCCTGAAGAAAACAACCAAATTTCCACAGTTCTTGATGATATGGGGCTGCATGTCAGGCAAAGGCACTGGGGAGATGACTGTGGTTAATTCTTCCATCAATGCACAAGTTTACATTGACATTTTGGAAAGTTTTCTCATCCCTTCAATTGAACAGATGTTTGGAGATGATGAAATAATTTTCCAAGATGACAATGCATCGTGCCATAGGGCAAAAACAGTGAAGGCATTCCTTGAAGAAAGACACATTCAGTCGATGTCATGGCCTGCAAATAGTCCGGATCTCAACCCAATTGAAAACCTGTGGTGGAGATTGAAAAAAATGGTCCACAAGAAAGCTCCAACCTGCAAAGCTGATCTGGCAACTGCTATCAAAGAGACTTGGCACCAAATTGATGCAGAATACTGTTTGTCACTTATCAAGTCCATGCCTCAAAGACTGACAGCTGTTATAAAAGCCAAAGGTGGTGCAACTAAATACTAGTGATGTATTTTGAATGGTCTTTTGTTTATGTGTTTTTCATGATTCCACACTTTTTTCCTCAGAATTGAGTGATTCCATATTTATTTCCCTGTGCTTGGTCAATAAAAGTGTCATTCACTAACTTCCACAATGTTTTCTCTTCATTTCTTTGAGTGTTCCTGAAAGCCAACAAGTTGCACTTTGGAATGACCTTAAGGCCAGGTTCAGACTATGTAACTGTGCGGCTGTATTTGCGGCTGTAATTGTGCGGCGGTATTTTTGGTGGTTCATGCGTACGCTGGAAAGTATAGGATATATGGCTGCACAGTGCACACTATGTATGAATCTACGGCCCGATCGTAAACGGACCCGTAAAAAATGAACAAGACCATTGTTTGCGGCTGGAAACGCGGCCGTGGAATGACAGGCGGTCCGTACGGAGTACTTCAAAAATAGCCGGCAATGATGCCGAATGCCGATGCCTCTAATAGTTAATGTATTAAATTAATAAAACACATTTTCTTTGTAATCAAGACACTTTCGTTGGTCAATAATTTAATTCTAACGAATCCATCATTTGGCAATTAACCCCTTAAGGTCCAAGCCAATTTTCGTTTTTGCGCTTTTGCTTTTTCCATTTTATGTTTAAAAGTCCATAGCGCTTGCATTTTTTCACCTAGAGACGTATATGAGCGCTTATTTTTTGCGAAACCAATTGTACTTTGCAATTACAGGCATAATTTTTCCATAAAATATGTTGTGAAACCGGAAAAAAATCATTTGCGCTGTCAAATTGAAAAAAAAAACGAATTTGTTTTGATTTCGGGAAGTTTTGCATTTACGCCGTTCGCCCTATGGTAAAACTGACTTGTTATGCATGTTCCTCAAGTCGTTACGATTACTATGATATATAACATGTATAACTTATATTGTATCGGATGGCCTGTAAAAAATTCAAACCATTGTTAACAAATATATGTCACTTAAAATCGCTCCATTCCCAGGCTTATAGCGCTTTATCCTTTGGTCTATGGGGCTGTGTGAGGTGTCAGTTTTTGCGCCATGATGCGTTCTTTCTACCGGTACCTTGATTGCACATATACGACTTTTTGATCGCTTTTTATTACATTTTTTCTGGATTTGATGCGACCAAAAATGCGCAATTTTGCACTTTGGGATTTTTTTTGCGCTGACGCCGTTTACCGTGCGAGATCAGGAATGTGATTAATTAATAGTTCGGGCGATTACGCGCGCGGCGATACTAAATATGTTTATTTATTTATTAATTTATATTTATAAAATGGGAAAAGGGGGGTGATTTGGACTTTTATTAGGGGAGGGGATTTTTTATTAATAAAAACACTTTTTTACTTTTTTTTTTACATACACTAGAAGCCCCCCTGGGGGGCTTGTATATACACAGCAATGATCTCTCATAGAGATCATTGCTGTGTATATACACAGCAAAGATCCATGAGATTGGTCATAGATTGCTATGGCCTGCTGCCGGCCATAGCAATCTACTGCCGAGCCGGGATCAGCGTCATTCCGACGCTGAGGCCCGGCATGGGCAGAAGAACGGATCTCCCCCCCCCGTGATCGCATCGCGGGGGGGAGATCCGACCCACTAGACACCAGGGATAGTGTGCATAAAGCACTTCAATGCAGCTGTCAGGTTTGACAGCTGCATTGAAGTGCTTAATTAGCCGGCGCCGCAACGGGACCCGCGCCGGCTAACAGAGGCACTGCCCGGCTGCACGTGTCAGCCGGGATCAGCGCCGTTCAGAGCGGGGTCCCGGCGGGACCCCGCTCTGAACACCCCCCGCGGCGCCATGACGTATTAGATACGTCATGGGTCGCTAAGGGGTTAAATATACTGTTAAAATAAATAGATATATAAATAAATGTATATTTATATATATATTTATTTTTTGACAGTATATTTAATTGCACAATGATGGATTCATTAGAATTAAATTATTGACCAACGAAACTGAATTTATTTCATCGAAAATGTGTTTTATTAATTAAATATTAATTAGTACAGGAAGCTCCATAAGCCGTTAATTCATATTGCCGGCAATAGAGCTTTCTGTACTAATCATCACTTTACTTTAATGAAAACATCAAATGTTTCTTCTAATTATGTTATGACAATAGCATTATTAGAAGAAACATTTAGAATTATATGTGCGCTCAGCTGATTGGCTGATCGGCTCAGCGCACATATAATGAGCCGATCCGCAGCACAGTGACTTCATTGTGCTGCGGACCAGCGAAGAGGACACATTGGGGTGAGTATAGAGCTCTCCCCACCCCCTCCCCAGCACTGCACCCCTCCCAGCAAGGAAGGGGGGGGGGTCAGTTAACCCCTTCCTTGCTGGGATGGGTGCAGTCTGACATCAGTCTGGCCCCCAAGGGGTTAATACATCCTCCCTTAACCCCTTGGGGGCCAGACTGTAAGCAGCGATCTGTAAAGATGCTGCATACTGTAAGGTGCACAACACCGCTCACAACGATGGGTGTTGTGCTCCTGTTTGTGTGTTTTTTGTGTGTTTCTCCCTTTTTGTTTTTCAGATATCGGTATCCTGGGGATTACGTCGGATTCCGTGGACTACGGGGGGACCCTATGTGTTTTTTTTTTAAATAAATAAATAATTAAAAAAAAACGCATAGGGTCCCCCCTATTTTTATAACCAGCCGGGTTAAAAACCAAACGACAGCAGCCTGGTAACACCAGGGTGGGAAGAGCCATTGGTTTAGGCCCTCCCCAGCCTAAATCTTACCAGCCTGCTGCCGCCCGGTCCAGGAGTGCCAATTTTGATGCTCCGGGACCACTGGCACCCGGCTCTTCCCAGTACCCCTGGTGGCATTGGGTACTGGGGTAATAATAGGGGGTTAGTGTTAGCCATTTTATACCGGCTAACACTAGGCCCCAACTTAGTAATGGATTCCGTTTATTAGACGGCTTCCACTACTAAGTCTATAAAGTAAAGAAATAAAGACAAGACACAAGTTAAAAATTTTTTTTATTCAAATAAAAACACCCCCACACCCCTCATTGACCATTTTATGAAAAAAAAACATTAAAAAAACGCTGGTCATCGACGTAGTCCACGGAATCCGACGTAATCCACAGGATACCGATATCTGAAAAACAAAAAGGGAGAAACACACAAAAAACACACAAACAGGAGCACAACACCCATCGTTGTGAGCGGTGTTGTGCACCTTACAGTATGCAGCATCTTTACAGATCGCTGCTTACAGTCTGGCCCCCAAGGGGTTAAAGGAGGATGTATTGCATCCCCCTTAACCCCGTGGGGGCCAGACTGATGTCAGACTGCACCCATCCCAGCAAGGAAGGGGTTAACTGACCCCCCCTTCCTTGCTGGGAGGGGTGCAGTGCTGGGGAGGGGGTGGGGAGAGCTCTATACTCACCCCGATGTGTCCTCTTCGCTGGTCCGCAGCACAATGAAGTCAGTGTGCTGCGGACCGGCTCATTATATGTGCGCTCAGCCGATCAGCCAATCAGCTGAGCGCACATATAATTCTAAATGTTTCTTCTAATAATGCTATTGTGATAACATAATTAGAAGAAACATTTGATGTTTTCATTAAAGTAAAGTGATGATTAGTACAGAATGCTCTATTGCCGGCAATATGAATTAACGGCTTACTGGAGCTTCCTGTACTAATTAATATTTAATTAAGAAAACACATTTTCGATGAAATAAATTCAGTTTCGTTGGTCAATAATTTAATTTTTAACGAATCCATCATTGTGCAATTAAATATACTGTCAAAAAATAAATATATATATAAATATACATTTATTTATATATTTATTTTAACAGTATATTTAATTGCAAAATGATGGATTAGTTTAAATTTAATTAGTGAACAACGAAAGGCACTTTATTACAACGAAAATGTGTTTTATTATTTTAATAGATTAACCATGAGAGACATCGGAAAACTGCAGAGGATCGCAAACCCCGGTAATAGCAATTCATGTAAACTGTGTTCCCTGCTTTCCCAGATGCATCCAGAGGTGTTTGCATCACTTTCTTAAGATTTTATTTGTTATTTTTAGTTGAACCAGATTTCCAAGTAAATGACCGTATGTTTTGAGCCGCATGTCTATTTTTTCCCACGGCCGGAGTTTCATCCGCACATTTACAGCCACATAAAAAATACAGCCGCACAGTTACATAGTGTGAACCTAGCCTAATATTGTATCATGTTTTTGATCTGAGTTTGTTTTACAGCATGAAATGTCTGAATGAGTGCTCATCCAAGACTGGTGATTCCAGGGGTTGTATAGCGCCAATATTTACCACAGTGCTACTCAAGTGAAAGAAATGAGTGCATTGTCATGACTGTGAGCAGGTAATGTGCTGTATGTCAGCAGTTCATCTGTTAGCAGAACAAATAGGCTGAGAATTTAATGACATTACTAAGATTATATAGAGAGTGCCTCATTTTTCATTATTTTTTTTTTATCCAGCATTCAGGATGAATTTTATTTCTGACCATTACAACCTAGTACTGAGACACGGTTAGACCCATATGCAATAGGTGGGATTTCCTTACCCATTTTCCCTGTCTTTTTTTGGTATGGATGATGTAATGTAAAAAGTAAACACTAGGTGGCAAAGCAAACCTATTTGTCTGTACTACAGTTGTTAATTTCAATGCTATGGATTTGTGAGCTGGATTTATTTATTCGCAACTGAATTAAAAGTAACAAATAATTAGATATGCAATGAGAAAAACTGGCCCTTAAGAAGTGGAATGAAGGCACCCATACTACAACAATGTACATGTCTCTTTCAAATCACACATTCTTACTGCACATATGTATAGCTCTGTCATCACAATGCTGTTGTGCAGGGCAGACTCACAATAGGGAGGCAATTTTTTTTTATAATAATGTAAGGGATATATCAACTATTCTAAAAATTGTCCAGTACTGAATTTTAACTGCAATGTGAGAACACGGCTTTAAGGCTGGTCATCAGTGAATTTACTGGCAGTGTATTGCAGAGACATTAGGCTTCCCGGGGTTTACACTAAGGGCAACAATAACTAAAGATTATGAGGCTAAGCACAGCAATGTTATTATTGTATCATGCCATACAGTCATTCCCCTGGTATCTTTGCTGATATTGAGTACACAGAGAGCAGGAAAATATCCCTCCATATTCATTAGGTGCCACTACTGTCACTCACCAGCCACTGCCTGTCAGCTTCCTACCTATACTGTGTGACTGTATATAAACAGACAGCTGTCAATTGGGGGTGGGGGGTGGCAGGGGGTGCAGCACTGTGCTTGGTTTCATAGATATAAGATGGAAGGCTGCCATACACAATCTAAATAATCATTCTAATCCACATCTCTGTCACTAGTTTACTCTGTCGTCAGTTAAAATATAATAAATGGAGATGAGTGAATTTACAGTAGGAATAAAGTGAATTGCTTAGTTCCTATCTGCAGGCTTTGAAGCCTGCTCCCCTCCAGGTGCTGGGAAAAAAAAGATGGATCCAGTTCTGGGAAACTTCTCCCAGTTTCCCAGGACTGGATTCATTTTTTCACAGCTCCCGGAGAGGAGCAATTCGCTTTGTTCCTATTGTAAATCTCTAATAATAAACCTAAGGACAGATTGCCTTCAAATACACATTAAGGCCTATTTTGTGGAAAATTTAGTGGATTTAGTGTTTTAATATTTTTTTTTCAATTGATTTTAGACATAGATTTTTTTTTTCAGGGGTTTCATTTTTCTTATACGTAAGCTTTTTAAAAAATACCTGAAAAAAACTATACCTGAAGCACCCTCTCTTTTGGACATCATGGTCACCCAAAAAAAAATGACAAAAAAACAAGACAAAAAAAAAATCTGGAAAAATGCTGCAAAAACAAGACAAAAAACACTAAGAAAAAAATCTCTGCAATAAATGTCTGAACTAATATAAGAGAAGAACACAATAATTTATTTCTACTGTTTAAAAAAATGATTTTTTTCTTACATCAGCATAGGCTATGTAAATCCAATGGCCTTTCTTAGAAAGTTTCGTATGGCTCCCTATATTTCCATGATGCCTTTGCAGAGTCAGAAAGGGCAGAGTCTCATCATTGTGCTTGCTCTGAATCATTGATTACAACAAGTGATAAATCGGTGTCATAGAACTTCTGTCTCCTCACTCATAATGCAGAGTATAGAGTATAATATGTACAGTAATACAGCTGAAGCCTGTCTCATTTTCTCCCTGTTACTGTTGCTCTTACACACAGGAGAGCAGTGTCAGGCATTTGAATTCCCTTTATTTCTTTTCCAACTTTGCCATATTACTCCACCTGGTTTTATTGAACTGTGTAGTGGGATCATCGGTTAATCTACATGTCTAGGATGGGACATGAAGGCCCCACTGAGCTCAGTGTGAGTGGAGGGTACACCGAGCAGCTCTCCTTCAGAAAGAAAAGAACTAGGCCCCCAGTACCAGTTATCAGAGGTAGCTTACCTTTAAAGGGAAATCATTTTGAAATACTTCTTTTTTAAATCAGATCTTTTTTATTGAGAAAACAGTTTTACAAACACAAACAGTGTTTCATTTTCACCCTCTGTCCCATCCACCCCCTCCCTTTAATCTTCCCTCCCCCTCCCAGTCCCCTCCAACATCCCAAACAGTAGGACAAACATTGGAAATCAGTAACCAAAATATATATTGAAGCAGAATTTTTCAGGTAGCTTCGTAAACCATGAATCTTGCATACAACCCTAGCCAGGAGAAACAGTTACCGAGGTAGATTAGTGGTATTTTACTACACATATATATATAGATGCGTAAATAGAATCCCCCAACCGCGCTCACGTATTGGCAGACAATAGAAGGAAAGGAAAACCAGAAGGTAACGTGTGAGAGGGCTCCCTCCTAACAGGCAATATAACAATACAGAGACAGGGGGAGAAGAAAGAGAAAGAGGGGGGGGGGCAAGAGGTCCAGTCGGGTAGTGGGTGACCTTAATCCGTAGCACCCCGTCTCCCTGCACTTCTAGCCGTCTGATCTGCCAGTAGCAGGAAAGCCTCCATTGGGGATCTCCGGAGAAACCTGGAAGGGATACCGGG
This sequence comes from Dendropsophus ebraccatus, assembly GCF_027789765.1. NCBI lineage: Eukaryota > Metazoa > Chordata > Amphibia > Anura > Hylidae > Dendropsophus > Dendropsophus ebraccatus. Next base: position 66,636,810 of record NC_091454.1, on the reverse strand, counting down.
GGCGTCTATCCAGGGGCCCCAAATAGACTCAAACCTCCCCATGGCCTTGCGTTTCTTATATACACCTTTTTCTAGACGAACAGTATCATTAATTTTAGCAATCAATTCTGTTACCGTGGGTGCGGTAGGTGATATCCAGTGTTTCGCTATAAGTTTACGTGCTTGGTATAAAACCCTGCATAGAGCCAGTTCTACGCCCGACGGCTCCTCATCCTCTCCCACCAGGCCCAAGACACATTTCAGAGGTTCCAATGGCACCGCAATCCCAAACACACGCCTTATGAGTGCCACCACTCCCCTCCAGTAGCTCTCCAGCTCCACACAGCTCCACATAAGATGTAAAATATGCGCCTCCTCCAAGCCACAGCGGGGGCATCTTGAGTCCGTACGAACCCCTATTTTAAAGAGGAACAAAGGCGTTCTATACACTCTGTGGAGAAGAAACAATTGTGAGAGTCTGTGTGTCTCTGGTATAGCTAATTTAGGCGTCAAGGCCAGTACCGTATACCACTGTTCGTCCGACATGGGCCCTATGTCCGCCTCCCACTGTTCTTTTATTGTCAAGGATCTAGTAGACATGTAAGAGGCCAATAGCTCTTTATATATAAGGGAGATGAGGCCTTTAGAGTCTGATGCAGTTAATATGGTGTCTAACAGGAAATGAGAGGAAATGTCAGGAGCGGACCGTCCAAACTGCGCCTCTACAGCGTGACGCAGCTGTAAATATCGGAAAAATACAGAGTGAGGTAGATCAAACTCCTCCCGCAGCCGATCAAAGGACTTAAAGGTATCCCCCTGAAACAACTGCGGGAGAACTATCAATCCCCTTTGTTCCCAAAATGCAGCGCCATCAAGACCCCGCAGATGTGGGAAACGAGCATTATTCCACAATGGAGTATACTTTGTGTATGAACCACAGTCTAGAAAACGCTTAATCTGCGTCCACACTTTTCTAAGCATGGGCAGAAGAATAGGTACGTCTGGAGGTCTGGTCTGGGCCGCAATCTCTAACAGGTATACAGGGACCCTCCCCCCAGAAACCTGCTGAAACAGCAGTCCTGTAGGAGCTATATGGTCAGATCCACCCCATCCCCGCAACTGCTGAAACTGGGCTGCAAGGTAGTATAGGTATGGGTTAGGGACTGCAAGGCCTCCACTGTCTTTGTTTCGTTGCAATGTGTCTAACCTGATTCTGGGTACCCCTCCGTCCCATATTAGTTCTCTAAATAGTGACTGCATGCGTTTAAAATGCATCATTGGTATCCAGATAGGCGCGTTATGCAAAACATAAAGGAGTTGTGGCATTAGGATCATTTTTATTAGGTTAGCTCTACCCACCACCGATAGGGGGAGTTTGCGCCAAGTTTTTACCTTCTGCGCAGATCTGGACAACAACGGAAGCAAGTTGAGAGATAAGTACGTAGTGATGTCAGATGTGATTTGGATACCCAGATACCGAAAACAGGTCACAATAGGGATGGAGAGCCCCCCTACAACAAGCGGCTGTGGTATAGGATCTAAGGGCAGAATCGCCGACTTGTCCCAATTAATCAGTAATCCTGAGTATTTTCCAAAAGTAACAATAAGGTCCATGACAGGGGGCAGGGAGCGACCAACATCTCCAAGGAACAGCAGCATGTCATCCGCATACAACGCAATGCGGTCCTCCATGCCCCCATGCCTGAACCCAATCACATCATCTGAGGCTCTAATCATACATGCCAAAGGCTCAATTGCTAAGGCAAAAAGAAATGGAGACAGGGGACACCCCTGTCTCGTACCTCGCTCCAAGGGGAAGGGTTCTGAAAGTAAGCCGTTCACTCGAAGTCTAGCTAGTGGCTCCGAGTACAGTAGCTTTATCCAAGAGATATAATTGGGCCCAAAGCCCATACAGGTGAGAACACACCAAAGATACTCCCACTCGACGCTGTCAAAGGCTTTGGCAGCGTCGAGTGAGAGCACGGCCCGAGCCCCCCCCCCCCCCTCACGCGGAGCCTGCAAGTTATAAAACAGCCTCCTAATATTGTCTGCAGTACATTTGCCTGGCATAAATCCTGTCTGATCATGATGGACTAGATCAGAGATGATTTGAATTAATCTATTAGCCAAGGCCTTTGCAATAATTTTAACATCTGTACAGAGCAATGAAATCGGGCGATATGAGCTCACCTGGAGTGGATCCTTTCCCGGTTTTGGTATTAACACCACCACCGCCTCTCGCATAGACTGAGGCAACAGAGCCGCGTCTGCAGAGGAGCAGAAGGTGGCCAGAAGGGGAGTCAATAAGGACTCGCTGTGGGTTTTGAAGAACTCGCCAGGAAGGCCATCAAGCCCCGGGGAGCGCTCATTTGGGAAATCCTTCAAGGCCACCTCCAGCTCCTCCACCGTCAGCGGACCCTCCAACTGCTCCCTTTGAGTCCTCGTTAGCCTGGGAAGAGAGGCACCAGAGACAAAGTTCATCACCTCATCAGAGGTATAGGACAATTTAGAGGAGTATGTGTCCTTATAGAAGGCCACCATTTCCCGCAGAATATCCCCGTCCCCTGTGACCAGCCTCCCACCCTCTCCTAGCAATTGCACTATATATGAGGAGCCCCTCTGAGCCGAGGCTATTTTGGCTAATAGTCGCCCTGTGCTTTCTCCACTTTCAAAGTAGGACAGTTTTAGGAAGAATCTCTTATTGTCAGCCGTCTGTTCTAGATGTTCCCTATACATAGATTGGGCATCGTCCCATGACTTACGGGCATCTGTAGTGGGGCATTCCACAAACGCCCGTTCCGTAACCCGCACCCTGTTCTGTAGCATATTGTGAATTTCTTTAGTTTTGGTTTTGCATGTACTAATATCCCTTATTAGGATACCCCGGATATAGGCCTTAAGGGAATCCCAGACCATAGAGGGTGAAGCAGTACCTCTATTTATATCTAAAAAGAGCTTTATTTCCTCAGCCAGGGGAGGGGTGGATCGGAGGATTTGCAGCCAGCATGGATTCAGCCTCCACGGTGCTCTAAGGGCGCCCTGTCGGAGACCGCAACCCACCCTAACTCTCAACGGGGAATGGTCAGAGAGGCCACGGGGCAGATATTCAATGTCCATAACCATGCGCCTCATGAGATCATTACCCACTGCTAAGTCAATACGCGACAGTGTACCGTGTGATGCTGAGTAGCAAGAGTATTGCCTGGTGTCAGGGTTACGTGTGCGCCACAAGTCCACTAATTCCGTTTCTTCTAGTAGTTTAGCCATACCAGTCAGGTTGGGAATTGGACCATTGTATGATGGGTTAAGCTTATCTAAATGGATATCAATAACATTATTATAGTCTCCAATTATTATGGTCGGGGCAACCGGCACTGACGTCAGGAAGGTAAGAAGTGAGCGTAGAATAGCATGTGAGTAAGGGGGAGGGATATAAACTGCCATAATAACATATCGCACATGGTGTAGTTCACAGTAGAGACATACATAGCGCCCCTCAGTATCCACCAGTGATTTAAGTTTAGTGAACATCACATTCTTGTGGATAAGAATACTGACACCTCTGGCATGAGAGGAATAGGAGGAGTGATATGCATGACCCACCCACCCCTTGTCAAGAACCCCACTGGCGTCAACAGGCAAATGTGTTTCCATGAGACATAGAATAGCTGGCTGGAAAGCCTTCAAGGTTTGAAACACCGCCATCCTCTTAGTGGGAGAGTTCATGCCTCGCACATTCCATGCTATGATATTAACTTCATTCGCCATTTCATTAAGAGGAAGATAAGTTGTCGTCTACCAGTGAGCACGGCTGGGGGAGAACCACGTCCACAAGACATGTAGAGATTAGTACGATACCATAGTGGCTGTATAGCAGCAAGAATAATAGGGTGAAAAAAACAAATAGCTACCTCTAACACATTTAGTACCCGCAACTGGCGGTAGTGGGGGCTTAAACATAAGACCTGAACAAGAGACCACATGCCCAGTATGGTCCACATAGAAACCAGCAGAGTATAATTGCAATTAGCTCCTTTCAGCGGTAAATGCACTAGGCATCCTGCACATATAAAGATAACAGACACGGGGAAGGGGAGACAGGGATAGAGGAGAAAAAAAAGGGGGGTGAGTTAGATGCAGTGCAGCAGGCGGCATTATACTAGAAGCGGCCCAAAACCCTCCTCCCCCTGCATCTATATGCAGATGATGTAAATAGCAGAGGTATAGGCATCATGAGCAATACAGGCTTCTCAACCCAGCCAAGGTAAGATAAGCAAAGAAAGTTGTCAAGTATAAATCAGCAATATATAACAGATAAACCTTAGAAGATTAGTGTCTTCAACGAATCATAAGAGGCACTTGACAAAGACCACAAGAGTCTCTTTGTATACAGCTCTAAATAGCATACGGTGTTAGTCAGGGCTGCGCCTATTCAATCTGCGGAGACGCTCCTGGTTCTCATCTAGCCAGGATAGGGCTGCAGAAGGTTCCTCAAAAATATGTGTAGATCCCAGCGCTGCGACCCGCAGCCGGGCCGGATATAACATAGAGTAGGGTATTTCCAGAGATCTCAGTCTCTTCTTTATGTCCATGTACTTGGCGCGTCTCTTCTGGACTTCCGCCGAGAAGTCTGGGAAAATAGAGATGTTGCGGCCATCTATGCAAATACGCTCCATATCCCTGGCCTTGCGCAGAATTATATCCCTGTCCTTATAGTGCAGGATCCTGATTAGCACAGCCCTTGGTGGAGCCCCAGGTGGTAAAGGGCGGGATGGCACCCTGTGTGCCCTCTCCACGGCAAACAAGGGGGTCAAGGTATCTTTGCCAAAGGTATTGAGGAGCCATGTCTCAAAATAATCACCGGGGTTCCTCCCTTCCACTTTCTCGGGGACCCCAATAAGGCGAATGTTATTACGTCGCAGACGATTTTCAATGTCGTCCGCTTTCGCTGCCAGCACTGACAGATGAGTCTCTACTCTTTTCATGTTTTTCTTTATAGGAGACACTTGATCTTCCAGATCCCCCACTCTGCCTTCCACAGCTCCCATGCGTTCAGACACCCTCTGCATATCATGACGCAGGAGGTTAAACTCCTCTCTCATACCTCCCATAAGCTGCGTCAGTTCATGGTTGCCTTTAGAGATTGCCACAAGGATGTCCTGCAGGGTTGGAGTGGGTGTTGTAGGCTGAGGGCTCTCTCCTTCACACTCCCCAGCGCCACTCTCACCTTCTCCCGTCGGTCCGGGCGCCATCTTGGATAACGGAGCACCCCCGGTCACAGGCTCGTCGCTAGTGCTAGGCGCAAGCCATTCCCGCTGAGCTGCTCCCAGGTCACCCCAGTCCTCCGCAGACGCTGCCTCAGCGGTGCCACGAACATAACAGCGCAGCTGTGAGGCTATGTCAGCCGACGGGTCTCGTGGCAAAGATGGCGCCCGTTGTGCAATGCCGAGCATGGCGCCTCCTTTACCCGGCTTATCCTTAACGGGTCCTTTTTGTTTCAGAGGCATATCCCTGTCTATCGCCTCCCCGCACCCCTCTGATGCTATGCAGGTCTTCAGGAGTAAATAACTGGCAGGATGCCTCGGATTAATGAAGGATTAATGGTAGGAGCTCTTCTCAGCACGTCTGCTCACATTGCAGGCTAAGCCACGCCCCCATTTTGAAATACTTCTAATTTGTCATAGTGCAGGACTAGCTGCCAAGACTCCTGTATATTGTGCTCTGCAGATAAAAAAAAGGGGTGGGGGTGGCATATAATGATCTCACTAGCTGTCCCAACCAGCCAGTCACAGAATTGCAGACTGCAGTTGCGGATGGTTTTACGGAGGCTCCCTAAGAATTCTATTGGAGTGTCTGTACTGCAATTGTGGACCGCATTACAGCCAGTCCTATTTTTTATGTTGTGGATTGCAGATCCGCAATAATAGAGTAAACATGAATTGCACCATGGACTAGGTTACAAAATACTCCATATTTACTGAGAACTAATGTGGACGTGTGAGTAAGGCCTTAGTCTGGAAACAGAGGTGACTATATGGTCAGTACTTAGTACAGAGACATAGCATGAAGCAACTGAGCCCCAATGTAAAATCTGTAATACCCCCCCCCCCAATCTACCATATGCCATTTAATATGCTGCTGTCTACTTATGTGGCCTTTAACTGCTACATCTGTATTACCTATATCTACATCAATGACTATAAGAAGCTTGAAGTAGCTGGGTGTGGGGTGTTTGTAGGATCTGAAGCTTGAGTCTTCCCTGTATTCTCCTGAATCAGCAGATATAGGATACTGGACATGGCATGCCAGAGAGGCTCATTTGCTTAGATGTATACTCCTGCTCTTCAAGAGTGCCGCACAAATCAATTGTGACTTCAAGGATATTGCTCTGTGAACCATACTTTACTGAAAGCCTTTTTAGCACAGCTGAAGAGGGAATCTACTCTTGCTGAATATCAAAAGCTCTTCTAATGTCATTCTGTGATCTGTGGGTACACAGTGTCAATTATGACTAGTATATTTTAGGGGAGGCTGCAGTCTTTGAAGCAGCTGCTGAAACGCGGTATAAAAATTTTAAGGGTGAAGTCAGTTTTGAATAAGTGCGTGCTAAATAGTTTGAAAAGAATATGTTGCACAGAATTTTAAATAATTTACTGTATACATCTGAAACTAAACAAAAAGGTAACCAGATTTTTAATGTAGAGTGTCTATATAAATATGAGGGATATTTACTAAGAAGTCTAATTTGTGTGACTCTTCTAATGAGGATTGGTGTATATTTTGTTCCAATATCTTGTGACTGATTTATTAAAATGTAGCACTGCCATAGTAAATGTATCTAAGTAAAAGTCGCAGAAAAAGTCGCCAAAAATGCAAAAATCATGCAAGCATATTCACCTGATACTGACCAGCAGTAGGCCTGCACCTGAGGATAAAGGTGGTTTCCTTACCTTGATTCTCAGTGCGTTTTGTAATTTAACCCCTTCCCGCATGAGGGCGTAACTGTACGTCCTTGAGCGGTTTGGGGGAGTTCAGAGCGGGGCCGCGCGGCGACCCCACTCTGAACCGCCGCTGTCCCAGGTGTGGCATGTAGCCTGAGACCGCGGCTATTAGCGGGCATGGTCCACTTGCCGTGCCCGCTAATTAAGTCTTCAGATGCAGCTGTCAAAGTTGACAGCTGCATCTGAAGACTTACTGCAGCCCATACCTGGCTGTGACAGATACCCACTTCTGGTGCCGGCTGGCGTCTGCGCCATAATGGTGCTGAACCCGGCTCGGCATTCTATTGCTTTTGGCAGCAGCAGCCAAAAGCAATAGAACACTGATCTCATCGATCTATGCTGTATAACTATACAGCATAGATCTCAATGAGAGATCAGTGTGCATATACTAGAAGTCCAACTGGGTGTAAAAAAAAAAAAAAAGTTGTATTATTAATCCCCTCCCCTAATAAAAGTTTGAATCACCCCCTTTTCTCATTTTATAAAAAAAAAAAAAACATGTTTTCTATGGTCGCATCAAATCCAGAATAATTGTAATAAGCGATCAAAAAGTCGCATATGCGCAATCAAGGTACCAATAGAAAGAACACATCAACACAAAAATGACACCACAAACAGCCCCATAGACCAAAGGATAAAAGCGCTATAAGCCTGGGAATAGAGAGATTTTAAGGAACATATATTTGTTAACAATGGTTTGAATTGTTTACAAGCCATCAAATAAAATAAAAGTTATACATGTTACATATCGCTTTAATTGTACTGACTTGAGGAACATATATAACAAGTCAAAAACGAAAACGCAAAAATGAAAATTAGCCAGGAACAGAAGGGGTTAATCCATTTGCTAATTAGGTGGTTTGGGAGCGGGACTATCACAGTCAGTGCACTGATCTGCCTCCAGTAGTATATGGATTAAACTACAAACGTAACAAAAGCGGCGCTGAGGATCAAGGTAAGGAAACCACCTTCATCAACTTTTTTTGGCAAATGTGGGCATTATTTATTGTGTGAGAGCACAAAGGGGGCACAAAAGAGGCATTATTACTTTTTAGTGGCAAAAAGTGGGAAATTATACTGTGTTTTGGTCGCAAATGAGGTCATTGTGTTGGGGCACAAATGGGGAATTAGTACTTTGTAGGGGGCACAGAGGTGAGCATTAATACTGTGTAGAGGTAAAAAGGGGAGTTAATACTTTGTACGAGGCATAAAGGGAGCATTATTATTTTTTAAAGGCACACAGGGGGCATTGTTACTACTAAGGGGCAAAATGGTGGACATTTTTACCATGTAGTAGGCATAAAGGGACCCATTATTGTTGTGTTGGCATACAAAAGGGATAATATTACTGTGTAGAGGCACAAAGCTGGGCATTCTGCCACATCATGTACCAACATTGTATTCATGGGCAGTGTTATGTTTAGGGGGTACAGTATACAGTACATGAGGAGTTTTTCTTAGTATAGACTGAAGAGTGATGGACCAAAGATGTATTGGCATCAAACTTTGCAGAGGCAAAACATAGCTGTAAGAAGACATGGTGGTGTTTACCAGATTAAGAAGAGAAGGAGTGACTACAGAGAAGACACTGCCTGTAAGTCACTGCACTGATGTCATTGTGTATTCTGCCTGCCTTCCATAACCACTGTGTTGACTTGTAAGGCTGAGACAATGATAATCAAGGTGAAACAAAAACTCCCAACATGTCCTTACTATTGTGAACAGTGATTTGACATGGTAAATTATTTCTGGAACGCATTAAGGGTGCCTTTACATGTAATGAATTGCAGTGGATTTCCCGCTGCAAGTTTTGCAGCGAGATCCTATTTGATCCAAGGTCCTGTGAGTTCCTATGTGAATACATACTTACAGCAGATCTTTCAGACCGCTGTGAGTATGTAAATCACCAGCCCCCTTAATCCACATACTGCCGGCACTTACATTACACGTCCTCGCTCCAGCTTGCTGCACAGGCTCTCTGCTTCCTGCTGTCCCGCTCAGCCAATCAGTGCACTGCTCCGCCGCAACCACTGATTGTCAGAGCAGGACCTATGGGAGCCAGGAGCCACAGAAGCAGGCCAGAGCGCAAATGGGTAAAGTATTCACCTGTCAGCTGTGTGTTAAGGGGGGACAGCGTTTGCATACTCGCAGCGAAATGAATAAACGGTACAGCTAGGCGTCGGAGGATTAGGTAAAGTATTTGATACAAACTGCAAAGGAAGTCTGTATCTTTATAAAAAGGCTTAGGGACAGATGGGATCATGATCCCATCCCGCCACTCTGCATGCTGAAAAGTTGTGGGCTCGTGCTGACTCTTATGGAAAGAGCTGGTGCAAACCCATAAAGAATAATAGAAGTAAACAAAATCGCAACCACAAAAATATTTATATGTAGAAAAAAAGCAAAAACAAATCCTGTGATTGTGATTGTGTGATTGTGATTTCTTTAAGAATTTTTTACAACCACTTTTAATTTTGTAAAGGGGTGCACCATCCCAGTACCAGTAGATGGAGAATTGGAATCAGCAACTATTACCTTGAAACACTTCTAACATGTCATAGTAATATGGTAAGAATCTAGGTGCTGAAACCCCCACAATCACTAAAACAATTGGTAGGAGCAGTTAGCTGAACCCTGTACTACATACACACATTATTTACATAAGAGCTATAGCATAGGAGCTAGGGTAGAGATACCAAATATATTGCTAACAGAAGAAGTCTCTGTGTGCTTCCAGATAAAATTGGAGAAGTACAGTAGATGATTCAATGCCCCTCTGTGGGACCCCTATTATCAGAGAGGCATAGTTTAGTATAGATGTATTCATGAGACCTACAGTGAATGCACACCGTCCAAATAACAACCATTATTATAAAATAACGGCCATTATTTGCAGTCAACTGATGGGCATCTGATAAAAACGGCTGTCATTTCAACAGTGTGTAAACATAGCCTCATGAACATTATACCATTTGAATTTTGTTTTAACAATAAAATGGAGCCTTTGCCATATACATGGATGTGGCCATATTGTGCCTTTCCTCTGCCACCTGCTGCGTCACCTGTTACCATCCTCTGAAGACTACTAATCAGGTTAATGTCTTCACGACTGCACTGAAGTCAGCTGCTGCTAATTCTCTTTTCCCTCTAGGTTTCCTTGCACATCCTCTCCTCTGCTCCCTACAGAGACCCTCATCTGGAGATCAATGAGCTCCTGACACCTGTAGATCAACATAAACTTGACCTTTCAAAAAAGCAAATTAATCATCCTGTCTGAGCCTGGCAGATTTTCTATTGCTGAGCCTAAACAGGGCAGAATCTGCTCCACTAATACGAAAACACTTTCCATTCAGACTACTAAATGTCCTCTGCCAAGGTCAAGAGTCAAAGTGATAATAGTTCTCAGCATCTTGAGTCATTTCCTATTTTAATGAGTATAAGATTTTGTTCTTACTCTACTTACCAATAGATTATATGGATTAACATCTCTCCAGGTTTGTGAAGAGTTTAGAATGGCAAGCCTATACATTTTTATAGATGTATATTGCTCATAAATAAAGCGTAAAAAGCCCTATGCCCACATTTACATGTGAAATGCAACTGGGCTGAAACCATGCCCCCACTTCTTAACCAATAGCATCACAATGTTGCTGGATTATCGACAACATCGCTTGGCTCTCAATGGGGGCATTTCTAATGGTCCTTTTACACGGAGCGATAATTCGCACAATTGAATGATTAACGATTTTGAAGTAACAATGTGTTTTTTATAATGATGGAATGATATATCGTTTGAAAAAATTGTTATTGCAGTCGTTTTAAGATCGCTTAAGCCCATCTCACACATAGAGTGAATCGATGAAAAACTGTTTAGATGAAGCGATCTGCTGATTTTCAGTGAACAACTAATGACGATTTGAGAACATTCGTGCCGCTATGGGAGTTCAGAAGGGGGTCGCGCGGGACCCCCCTCTGAACTGCCACGATCCCGGGTGCCGCATGTATCCCGGGATCGCGGCTATTAGCGGGCACGGTCCGATCACCGTGCCCGCTAATTAAGTACTTAGAAGCAGCTGTCAAAGTTGACAGCTGCTTCTAAATACTTGCTCATCTCCATCCCTGGTGGTCTAGTGGGGGGATCGCCCCCCTGCGGCGCGATTGCGGGGGGGCGATCCCCACATTCATCCCGGGCCGGGGTCTGCGCTGTAATGGCGCTGATCCCGGCTCGGCATTCTATTGCTTTTGGCTGCACCAGCCAAAAGCAATAGAACACTGATCTCATGGATTCATGCAGTATAACTATACTGCATGGATCTCTATGAGAGATCAGAGTGCATATACTAGAAGTCCCCCAGGGGGGCTTCTAGTATATGTGTAAAGTAAAAGAAAAATGTATTTTTTATAACACAAAATCCCCTTTCCTAATAAAAGTCTGAATCACCCCCCTTTCCCCATTTTATAAATAAAAATAAATAAATAAACAAACATGTTTGCTATCGCCGCGTGCGTAATCGCCCGAACTATTAATTAATCACATTCCTGATCTCACACGGTAAATGGCGTCAGCGCAAAAAAATCCCAAAGTGCAAAATTGCGCATTTTTGGTTGCATCTAATCCAGAATAATTGTAATAAAAAGCGATCAAAAAGTTGTATATGCGCAATCAAAATACCGATAGAAAGATCACATCATGGCGCAAAAAATGACACCTCACACAGACCCATAGACCAAAGGATAAAAGCGCTATAAGCCATTAAAAGGTTTTAATTTTTTACAAGCCATCAAATCAAATAAAAGTTATACATGTTACATATTGTTGTAATTGTAACAACTTAAGGAACATATATAACAAGTCAGTTTTACCCTAGGGCGAACGGAGTAAAAACAACCCCCCCCCCCCCCCAACTAAAAAAAAAACATTTTTTTTTTTCAATTTCACCACACATATAATTTTTTTCTGGTTTCCCGGCACATTTTAGGCAAAAATTACATCTGCCATAGCAAAGTACAATTAATTGCACAAAAAATAAGGGCTCATTTGGGTCTCTAGGTGGAAAAATGCAGGTGCTATGGCCTTATATACACGAGGAGGGAAAAACGAAAACGCAAAAATGAAAACTGGCTGTGTAAGGGTTAAGGTCCTTTTACACAGTGAGATTATTGTTTAAATTTTCACAATAGCGATCGCATTTGAGCGACAATCGGCTTTTGTAAACACAGCGAACGATCAAGCGATGAGCGAGAAATCGTTCATCTTGGTCTTTCAACATGTTCTCAAATCATCGTTGGCCGTTCACTTAAAATTAGCAGATCGCTTTGTCCAAACAGTCTTTCAAATATTCACCCTATGTGTGAGATGGGCTTAAGCGTTCTTAAAACGATTGCAATAGCGATTTTTTTTCAAACGATATATTGTTCTGTCTAAGCGCTGATCGTTATAAGAGACACATAGTTACTTCAAAATCGTTAATCGTTCCATTGGGCGAATTATTGCTCCGTGTAAAAGGACCATAAGGTTAATTTACTAGAAATATTGCTGCAGTGTAATTTATTCCATCCCAGCTCAGCTGTTTCCACATATTAAAGAAGCAGTTCACAAAAAATTATTATCCACCCCCCGTAGGTGCTGGCACATATACTCACCGCAGCTAATCGGTGTCCCGCGGCGCCGTTCAAATTTGGCCGGCGCTCACTTCAGCCTCTGCATTGACTCCTCTTCTCTGTCCTGTAATCGAACGCCAGAAGTCACACACTTCCACAGAGAATGCATTGAAGTGCATGAGTTCCAGCGTGCAATCACAGGACAGAGAAAAGGAGTCACTGCAGAGACGGACGCCAGATTTGAACGGCACCGCGGGCCCGGAACCAAGCCACGCCGCGGGACACAATCAGCTGCGGTGAGTATACGTGCCAGCGCCTACTGAGGGGGCCAATAATAATTTTTTGTAAACTGCTTCTTTAAGTCCACATTCAGACCCCCCAAAATGACATGGTTTCCTGTGCAGGTAGGATGTGAGTCTCTCCAGGAATACTTTATCACTTATTAAAAGGTACATGAGCTTCCATAAAAGTTTGATTGGGAATAGGTTGCTGAATCTTTAAATTACACATAGTAGCTCTTAGGCTGTCCCCTCCTCACCAACTCCACCCTCCTTGTTTGTGTGTATGTATCTCTCTCTCTTTATATATATATATATATATATATATATATATATATATATATATATATATATATATAGAGAGAGAGAGAGAGAGAGAGAACTTTCAGCACTGTCTGATCCCAGGGCCAACTTCTGCCCACACCAGGACAATGCTTTTGGGCCGGCCTGGTGTCCATTAGCAGCAGAAGTCCAGCTTCTACATCCTGGAGGGGGATATAGGGTGTAAATAGAGGGCACTTAGATGTTACTCCATGGTGTGGCCCAAAGCCAAACTCATTGGGTAGTGCAGTGGGTCCACATCTGCTGTCCATTAACATTGCTGTCCTCTGCTTTCTACATGTATAAGCTGAAAAGAGAAGCTAAAACTGGCCATTTGGATGAGCCACCAATAGCTGATCATCATGGTGCTGACACCAGACACTCCCACTGATATCCTGTTTGCCACAGCTACAATGGCCGGATGTGCACTGTATGTATTAAAGTGAATAGGAGGTGAGCTGCAGTAACACTGCATGGCCACTACACAATGTATGGAGCCAAGGATTCTGGCTTCATAAATTATGCACATCTTGGTGCTATGGCTGTGCCAGAAGGCTTTTCAGCAGGTGTTATAAGTGTAAGCACCCCATGAATCAGCCATTGGTGGTCCATCCAGAGGATAGGCCATCAGTGACCTTTGCCTGAAAACATCCCTCAAATTCCATGTTACTGGTGTATTTTTTGCTGGTCTTAGGATGCTGTTTTCACCAAGCCAGATGCATCACTGGAAATGTGGGCTATAGGCGAAGCATATCAACATAACAGACTGAGACCTCTGAACACGTTTACAGGATTGTATTGGGAACGGGAAATATTGGGAACAAGCATTCCTATGAATGTTCATTCAGCTGATAACCGACCCATGCAAAGGACCCTTAAATCTAGTATTCACAAAGAATACACAAAAGCTTTTTACATTATTCTGTAGAACTAGCCTCTTTAAGTTAAACCTCAAAGTTCCACACATAGTCATGTGTCAGTTTGTGACTATTAGTGTTGAGCAAACTTGCCGAACGGTTTGGCTTCAGCCACATTGTCTGAACCTAAATGCTCGGCTTTTGACTCCTGCCATCAGAAGTTGGATGCTGCCCTAGGGAGTCCTGGAAAATATGGAAACAGCTATAGTCCGGTAGTGAAATGCTGAGCGCTTCGGTTCGGGAATGGAAACAGTTCGGCAATGCTCAACACTATTGGTTATCTATGGTGCTTGTCAATGACTTATAATTTTTTTTTTTTAATTTAGAGGCTGAAACCGACCTTGTTTTGCTATCAGCTGATGCATTTTTACTGGATATCAGTCTAGGCGATCAATTAAGGGCTAAATACAGCAGCACTAATAATTCTTGTATGGACTCAAGGCTGATTATATGTTTAGCTTTTATTCTTTTTATTATAGCTATCAGTAGATGTAATAAAATGTATTTTACTCTGATAAACTCTATTTACACAAGTCTCCAATGAATCTAATTTCCCACATTTACCATAGAAATGTTAGATAGAACAGTAATAATTAAAATGGTTGTACTAAAACAGCTTTTCTTCCTGTTTGGGGCCTCTCCTAACATAGGAGATGAGGTTAAAATATTCAGCTTTTACTGTTCAAAAAAGGAAAGCGGGGGTTGCACTTCGAAATGTAAGGTTATAGTTTGTTGCTAGCCTCTTTGCAAGAATAGTTAGAGGGGAAACCGTATAACTTTATGATCACTTGTTACAATTAACTAAATTTACACATTGGTATGATCTCCTGGAGACTCATAACCTAATCTCAAAGAGATATAAAAAGTTTGAGTTTATCTCAGCTTACAGATAAGATATGGTAGTTTGCCAAAGGTAAATTTAAATTGAAGGAGAATACTTTTACTTCTTTATGAAACAACTTTGCAATTTCAGAATTTTAAAAAAATTCCCACATTTAGATATGCACCCTAGTGTCAGTTTTATAGAAAGCCAAGTAGCCAATTGCGGCAAGGCCACCTAATGTATATGGAGGTCTCTTGGCTCTCCCCCAACAGCTGCCCAACCATGGTTTTTCAGTTGGGATAAGCTGCTGCCAGAGCTGTTTGGCAGCAGTATACTTTGCTTCTATGTGTATGGGCACCTTTATTTCAGCAACTTTTGGCTGTGTTTTACAACCTACTGTTCTTAGTTGCAGTTGCAAGTTTAACTGGTCAGCGACTGTGGTTGCAGCTCCCATAATTTAGTCTGTCCTCCTGACAAACTTCTCTTAGCAGTCTGTGTTTCAGGGACGGGGAGGCAGGGACAAGACACGACAGTAAGCCCTAAAGCTGAACCCACCAATTGTCCCTACCTACTTGCTTTGAACGGCCCTAAGCAGCTGCGGACAACCGCAAAGACGTTCCCTGTACTAGATACGTGCACACAGAACAAGACAGACAAACAAACACAAAATTGGATAGTTAAACAAGCAAGGTCAGAACCAAAAGGGCAGCGTAGTACAAAATCAGGTAACAATCAGATAGTCAAAAAGTCAAGCCAGAGGTCAGGTAACAAAGTCGAGCAAACAGAGGGTGTTAGGACAGGGATCGCAGGAATTGACAGGGGGAGCTGGGACCAGGTTATGAAACCTAAATAACCAGCAAGGAGTATACAGACTGGGGTTAGTTATATAGGAGGCCATAGGTCTGGTCCAGAATACAATTGAACCATCCCCCTGATCTCCAACCACAGGCACCTGACAACAAAACACATCCACTGGCAGGAAGACCTGTCAGTCACAGAAAGAACCAAAATAAAAGATTAACCATGAAGTGGCCAGACAGAACTCAGCAGGTAAAGTCGGGTGTGTCCATGAAATCAAGTGAGCAGACAAAATAAACCAGTGTTCAGACTAATGCAAAACAAAACACAGAAACAGAACAAACTCAAGAGAATCAGCGCCTTCTCTGCCGCACAGCACGAGCCAAGGGGCGCATCAAGCTCTGCAAAGATATAGTCCTCACACTGTGTTTGTCAATGCAACAAGACTCTCTACTTGTCTACAGGCTTCATGGTGCTTTTTCATCTCCATGGTCCTCTCCTGTCTGTCACTTCCTACCCAGGACCCAATCACAGCTGTCAAATAAATCCATGTTTCCTGGGGTCAGAAGACACCCTGTAAACAGTTAATGTTCAAACAGCAGGAAAGTTTGTCTTTTCCTTCTGATGTGGCTGCATAAAGACAGCCCCTCACACCTCCAATGTCACTACAGGGCTTCCTGCCTTATGCCATACACCTCAACAGCCTTGTGCTTGATGCTAGAGTTCTCCCTCTGCCATGCTGCACAACTGCAGAGTCTCAACCTCCAAATGTGTTCAGACTGAAAAAAAGACATTTATTCATCTAGTTTAGTCTGTTATCATGCTGTGTATATCCAGAAAAAAAAAAAACCTCCCATGAAGTAGAGCTAAATTTTCCTCATCTTCAGTGCTGACTTAGGCTACGTTCACATTAGCGTTTGACCATCTGGCACCATTCCGTCTACCTTTTCCGTTTTAGAGTAGACAAAACGGAAACTGTCGCATCCGTTAAAATCCCCATAGATTCCCATGCTATTTTAGTGTGCTCCGTTTGCTCTAATTGTGCTCCGTTTTCATGCAATCCGTTCAAGATCCGTTTTTTTTGAACGGAAGAAAAAATAGTGTTTGCAGTATTTTTCTTTCCACTTAAAAAACGGATCATGAACGGAAAGTGCACTTCCGTTTTTTTTTACATTGTAGTCAATGAGGACGGATCTAAAACGGAAGGTATTTCCGTTCACATCCGTTTTTTTTCATCCGTTTTTGCACTGAGCATGCGCAGAAGCAGCAAAGAGGAAAAATAAACGGATAGAAAAACGGATGCTGACTGATGCAAACGGAGGCAAACTGATGTACAAAAGTCAGTTTTTTTAAGCCAAAATACAAACGGACCATTAAAAAAGATGAACATTTTGCAATCAGTTTGCATCAGTCTGCTCATCAGTTTATGCGCATCCGTTTAATTAATATAGACGGATCCGTTAGAAACAAAGAAAAACGCTAGTGTGGCCGAGCCCTTAGAATATCTGGAAATCTGAATAAATCTGTGCATTGACAACACTTCTTCACAATCTGATAATTTGTAATATTATAACACTCCAGAAATATATGCAGTCTAAAGCCATTTACTGAGTTCACCATGACTCATTGTTCTGGCAGAGAGTTCTATAGTCTCACCTTTTGTACAGTAAAGAATCCCCTTCTATGTTGGTGTAAAGAAGGCAGAAAACATGTTTAAAAAATGAGCATATTGTTAAAGGAGAACTTCAGGCCACAACTAAAAATCCGGTGAAGGCATGGTATGGGGGAACATAATAATGAATGTATACTTACCCGTCGCTGTGCCCCCGCATCATCTCGTCAACAGCTTACTTACAGCCTTTGGATTTCCCAGCTATTTCATGACCTGGGGGAAGGTACCCATATTCCAGAGACGGGTCGCGATCTTACGGGAGGCGAGAGGAGGCTGGCTGGGATTAGAGATCGGGGATGCAGTGCCACAGGGCCACAGGGACAGATACATTCTTTAGTACGTTTCCACCACATTTTTAGTTGTGGCCCAAACTTCTCCTTTAATCCTCTTAAGGGTGCCTTCACACCTACCGACTCGCAGCGTTAATAACGCTGCAAGTCGGCTAGGTCCTGGCAGATCACTGTCATTACATACACGCAGTGGTCTGAACGACCACTGCGTGTATGTAAATCTGCCGGCCGCTTAACCCCTTCTGATGCCGGACGCCTCCCACTTCGCTCTGTATACACTACCTTTCCTCGCTCCACGGGGTCCCGGCATCCTGCTCTCCCGCCCAGCCAATCAGTGTGTTGCCCTGCCGCAGCCACTGATTGGCCGGTCGCGAGAGCAGGACGCCGGGACCCCGTGGAGCGAAGAGGTATATATACAGAGCAGAGCGGGAGGCGGCCGGCATCAGAAGGGGTTAAGCGGCCGGCAGAATTACATACAAGCAGCGGTCGTTCAGACCACTGCGTGTATGTAATGACAATGATCTGCCAGGACCTAGCCAACTCGCAGCGTTATTAACGCTGCGAGTCGGTAGGTGTGAAGGCACCCTAAAAGAGCAGTAATAAGTGGTATCCAGTATTCATAACATTAAACAATGCATTACATTGTTACTTGTATCTAAGATCTTAATTATAAATAGTGAAGGATAGAATTATAGACTACAGCATTTAAATATTGCATATAGCATACGGCATTTAAATATTGATGGGTGAAGAATTGGTATTCAGCCCTATGGAGTCCTGGAAAAGATGGACACAGCATATGGTTGCTTCCATGTATTGTAGGTAGCTTGGGGCTGCATCCAACTTCTGCAGCCACTGGTAATCAAATGCTGCACGAACCTGAGCACACTGGAGGCTCACTCATCCTTCGTGTCAACCACAAAATTACAATACTTGGTTCTTCCTTATCCTATTATTTTTTTTGTTGTTGATTATTTGGCTGTTTTTTTCAGTGATGTTAAAGATCATAAAGCCTGGCTTAAATTATATGGATGACTACTATAATAGATCTATGCAGATGTAATTTTTCCCAAAATAACCATAAATATATAACTGCCATTTTTTAGTTATATATGTGTATTTGGAAAGAAAGATGGCAACCAATATGAGTTCCCATAGGCCTCATTCACACATCAGTATTTTTCATCAGTATTTGCTGATCAGCCCATACTGTTTCATTTGCAATCCATTAATTTCTATGATGTTATTCATACATCCTGTAAATTTGCAGATCCGCAATCCGCAACGCAAATAAATAGGACAAGTTGTAATACAGTCTGCAATTGTGGTATGCACACTACAGTAGAAGTCTATGGGAAAGTGCAAAATTCGCAGAAAGCAAAATTATCCGCACTCTGGATTGTTGTGACATTACTAAGCTCAGTTGTGCCTTTCCAGTTTTTTTTTTTTTTAGAGCTACACCTTTAATTTGTGGATCTTCAAAATACAGAATTTTTGCAAATTGCTGGTAAAAATTTGTGGGCCACATATTTCCATTTTCACCTGTTTTTTGAAAACGCAGCTGTGAACCCAGCCTACTTCTCAATCTCAGGAATGCTAGATTATGTCCTTGATAGAAACTGTGTAGAAAAGTAGATATAACAAAATGAATGAACATGTATTAATACACCTTGCTCAAATGTTGTCAACTTAAGAACTCCAAAGGATCACTTACTACCATGTTTACCTGAAAATAAGACAGTATCTTATATTAATTTTTGCTCCCAAAGATGCACTATGTGTTACTTTCAGAGGATGTCTTATTTTTCCATGGAGAATACACACTTATTGTTGAACAAAATAAAATGAACTTTTATGCGTTATTGTACATTAGTTGCCATCACAAACCAGCATAACCAGACATAACCCTGGTGGTGGCGGGGGTCTTTTGTTCAGGGAATGCCTTATTTTAGGGGGATGCCTTATTTTAAGCCAGGGGTCCCCAACTGGCGGACCGCGGTCCGAACCCGGACCGCGGAGGCCAGCTGTCCGGACCCCTGCTCAGACCGCCTAATCGCCCGGGACAGACCTGATCCGAGGCGGTTAGGAGGTCCCGCTCCCCACCGCACTGCCTTCCGCCCCATAGGCGTACTGTCCTTAGATTGCAGTACGCCTGTGGGGCTGGGGACAGTGTTGGTCCGGCCCCGTCTGATACGCGCTCTCTGGGGATGTCCCGGCGATTCCCCAGCAGAGCGCGCACCACAGACCTCAGTGTGTGCTGCCGGCCTGAACTTCCCGGAAGTATAGGCCGGCGGCGTACACTGAGGTCACTGGTGCGCGCTCTGCTGGGGAATCCCCGGGACATCCCCAGAGAGCGCGTATCAGCCGGGGGCCGGACCGACAGGAGGAAAGAAGACAGGCGCGGCGGGGGAGCGAGGTGCTAGGTGAGTTGTGGGTTGTTTGTTTTTTTGTCTGGGGGCCATCTATAAGGGGAGAGTGCACTGGGGGGCTATATACTACTGGGGGGAGCTCACAGGGGGCTATATACTACAGGGGGAGAGCACAGGGGGCTATATACTACTTGGGGGGCTATATACTACTGGGGGAGCTCACAGGGGGGCTATATACTACTATGGGGGCTATATACTACTGGGGGAAGCTCAGAGGGGGCTATATACTACAGAGGGAGAGCGCACAGGGGGGCTATATACTACTGAGGGGAGCGCACAGGGGGGCTATATACTACTGGCGGGAGCTCACAGGGGGCTATATACTACAGGGGGAGAGCACAGGGGGGCTATATACTACTGGGGGGACCTCACAGGGGGGCTACATACTACTTGGGGAGAGCACAGGGGGGCTATATACTACTTGGGGGGACCTCACAGGGGGGCTATATACTACTGGGGGAAGCTCACAGGGGGCTATATACTACTAGGGGGAGCTCACGGGGGGGGCTATATACTACTGGGGGGAGCTCACAGGGGGCTATATACTACTGGGGGAGAGCACAGGGGGCTATATACTACTGGGGGTAGCTCACAGGGGGCTATATACTATTGGGGGGAGCTCACAGGGGGCTATATACTACAGGGGGAGAGCACAGGGGGGGCTATATACTACTGGGGGGAGCTCACAGGGGGCTATATACTACAGGGGGAGAGCACAGGGGGCTATATACTACTTGGGGGGCTATATACTACTGGGGGAGCTCACAGGGGGGCTATATACTACTATGGGGGCTATATACTACTGGGGGAAGCTCAGAGGGGGCTATATACTACAGAGGGAGAGCGCACAGGGGGGCTATATACTACTGAGGGGAGCGCACAGGGGGGCTATATACTACTGGCGGGAGCTCACAGGGGGCTATATACTACAGGGGGAGAGCACAGGGGGGCTATATACTACTGGGGGGACCTCACAGGGGGGCTACATACTACTTGGGGAGAGCACAGGGGGGCTATATACTACTTGGGGGGACCTCACAGGGGGGCTATATACTACTGGGGGAAGCTCACAGGGGGCTATATACTACTAGGGGGAGCTCACGGGGGGGGCTATATACTACTGGGGGGAGCTCACAGGGGGCTATATACTACAGGGGGAGAGCACAGGGGGCTATATACTACTGGGGGTAGCTCACAGGGGGCTATATACTATTGGGGGGAGCTCACAGGGGGCTATATACTACAGGGGGAGAGCACAGGGGGGGCTATATACTACTGGGGGGCACTCACAGGGGGCTATATACTACAGGGGGAGAGCACAGGGGGCTATATACTACTTGGGGGGCTATATACTACTGGGGGAGCTCACAGGGGGGCTATATACTACTATGGGGGCTATATACTACTGGGGGAAGCTCAGAGGGGGCTATATACTACAGAGGGAGAGCGCACAGGGGGGCTATATACTACTGAGGGGAGCGCACAGGGGGGCTATATACTACTGGCGGGAGCTCACAGGGGGCTATATACTACAGGGGGAGAGCACAGGGGGGCTATATACTACTGGGGGGACCTCACAGGGGGGCTACATACTACTTGGGGAGAGCACAGGGGGGCTATATACTACTTGGGGGGACCTCACAGGGGGGCTATATACTACTGGGGGAAGCTCACAGGGGGCTATATACTACTAGGGGGAGCTCACGGGGGGGGGCTATATACTACTGGGGGGAGCTCACAGGGGGCTATATACTACAGGGGGAGAGCACAGGGGGCTATATACTACTGGGGGTAGCTCACAGGGGGCTATATACTATTGGGGGGAGCTCACAGGGGGCTATATACTACAGGGGGAGAGCACAGGGGGGGCTATATACTACTGGGGGGAGCTCACAGGGGGCTATATACTACAGGGGGAGAGCGCACAGGGGGGCTATATACTACTGGGGGAGCAACAGGGGGCTATACACTACTGGGGGAGAGCGCACAGGGGGGCTATACACTACTGGGGGAGCAATGGAGGGGTTATATACTACCAGGGCAGTCACCCCCTTTGTACCTAATATCAAAGGGCTGTTGAGAGAGAAAAAAATGCCAGTTTTCCTGCTAATAAGCAGCAATTCTGTATGTAAATAGTTGAACGTTTGTGAAAATTAACAAAACACGTTTCCTACTGATGTTCAGTTTGGACCTTCACCTGACAATAGACCCCGGTAAGTGGACCTTCACTAAAAGTTGTTGAGTACCCCTGTTTTAAGCTATCCTGTAAATCCTCCACTATGCCTTATTTTCAGAGGATGTCTTATTTTCGGGGAAACAGGGTAAGAAAGGTATACAGTACATTAAGATCATCGGTACTTCATTATTAAGGCTAATTTCTTATTTTTTTTTTTTATTAAACCATATACTCTTGTATCCATATGACCACGGTCTATGTAAAACAAGGCATAAACAAAAATCCACTCACAATTAGAAAAGAACTTGTTTGCACGGTGTATGTCTTATGCTAAGTTTACACCAGGCGGTTATTGGCCCGATCGTACGATTACCGATTTCGAAGTAACGTTTTTTTTTAATAACGATCAGCGTTTAGATGGAACGATATATCGTACAGAAAATTCGTTTTGCAATCGTTTTGCGATCGCTTAAGCCTATCTCCCACATAGGTAAAATCAGTGAACGACTGTTTACACGAAACGATCGGCGAATTTTTTGCAAACGCCGATTTAAGAACATGTTAAAAGATCAAAATGAACGATTTATCGATCGTTCGCCGCATTTACACGTACGATTATCGTTCGAATTCGATCGTTATCGCGAAACTTCACCCGATAATCGCTCTGTGTAAACGTTGCATTATGCTAAGTTTACACGGAGCGATTATCGGGCGAAGTTTTGCGATAACGATCGAATTCGAACGATAATCGGACGTGTAAACGCGGCGAACGATCGATAAATCGTTCATTTTGATCTTTTAACATGTTCTTAAATGGTCGTTCGCCGTTCGCAAAAAATTCACCAATCATTCCGTGTAAACAGTCGTTCACTGATTTTACCTATGTAGGAGATAGGCTTAAGCGATCGCAAAACGATTGCAAAACGAATTTTCTGTACGATATATCGTTCCATCTAAAAGCTGATCGTTATAAAAAAAAAACGTTACTTCGAAATCGGTAATCGTACGATCGGGCCAATAATTGCCTCGTGTAAACTTAGCATTAGGGTCCATTTACACAGAAAGATTATCTGACAGATTATCTGCCAAAGATTTGACGCCAAAGCCAGAAACAGACTATAAACAGAGATCAGGTCATAAAGAAAAGCCTGAGATTTCTCCTCTTTTCAAATTCAGTCCTGGCTTTGGCTTCAAATCTTTGGCAGATAATCTGTCAGTTAATCTTTCTCTGTAAATGGACCCTTACCTTTCTTATTTGCTCAAGAAGTCTTTCAAGAACAAAGTGACGTCTTCATAGAATACTTCCATTTCCACCATTAAAGAGCTTAATTCTCCAGAGCTTGTTCATAGTTTATAAACATGACAAGCAAATATAGAACTCATTCTTTACCACCTGCTTATTTCCTTTGTTCCAGATGGCTGGGCCTCTTGGTCTACAAAGACAAGGAGATTCCTCATCACAGCTGTTGCTCAATACAGTGGAAGAGCAGGACTTGTATCTGTCTGGTCCCTTGACTTCCCAGACTGGCAGAACTCGTGTGTGTTGACAGGAGGAGAGTGATCTACAGGTGTTTGGGTCTTTGGTAATTGCTTAAGTAGTGACCTCCATATTAATCATTTCCTGCACAGATTCAATGTATGTGGGGGCACTAAAGGTGGATGTAGTATTCACATGTTATTTCAAATGACTATGCTGGGAATTAAACAAATGCATATAAATCATTTGACTCCTATTAGATCTGACAGTTCTCCTTTTACAGACTGTATTTCATGACAAATTAGGAAGAGGTTCATAAATATGAAGTGCCAAAGTCCTAGGGGAGTCTGCCTGTACCTAACCACAAATATATTTTTATTCAGGGCCACATTGTAGGGCACATTTTTGTTCAGAAAGAACGGTGTGGGACACATTTCTTTTCGGGACATACATTGTGGGCATATTTTTAATCGGGCACATTGTTAGCAATATATTCTTATTCAGGGGGAATATTGCGAACATATTTTTAGTCAGGGGGCACATTGAAACTTCATGGCGGAACACATAGTGCTGGGGAGTGTGAGTATCCTTGCTTGGTTCCTCAATTAGAGGAAAATTTTAATTGGGCCAAGAGAGTGTAATATAGAGAGCAAAAGATTGTACTAAGGTGACATAGACATCATCCTTTGTTAAAGGGGTACTCCAGCATGGGGGCACTTTTGCGCTGGGACCGGGGACGAGGTGGCCAAGGGAAAAGACGTCCACTCACCTCTCCAGTTCCAGCGGCCGGTCCCGCATCGCGGCCCACCGGTGCCCGGTTCCCGGCCGCTTTCAGGTGTCTGATGCGGGCCCGAGACGTGACGTCTCAGGTCTGCTCAGCCAGTCAGTGAAGGAGGCTTCACTGAGTGCCTGAGCGGACCTGAGACGTCACGTCTCGGGCCCGCGTCAGACACCCGGAAGCGGCAGGGCACGGGAGCGCCGCGATGTGGGACCCGCCGCTGAAATCCAGCGCAAAAGTGCCCCCACGCTGAAGTGCTCCTTTAAGACTATGGATAGGTAGGCTCGTAAAAGCTGCCAAATGCCTTTTCAATATCAAGCAATGATACAGTTAGTGGGAAATTTGGGGCATTAAAGGGGTTATTCAGTATTGTAATATTTGCTGGTTGGTGGTAAAAAATAAAAAAATATGTAATACTAACCTACACTGGCCCATTTTTTACTGTGTCCTCAACAAAATCGGGAATTTTATAATACAAGACAATTCCTTTAAATTTAAGAAAGGCTGTTCGGACTGGTATTTGGACTGGATGCAATAATGATAGTACGGATTTTATCATGAAGATTTATATTGGATATGAGTTAATCATTTTTGGGAGAGGTGTGGTCTTTGTCTTTGCACGTGCACGCTTTGCGGGGTTGGCGGTCGCTGACCGACACGGTGTGGAGTTAGCGTAGGGACCCGTGTGGACCAGAGGACCTGCGCGGTGGTACACGGGGCAATATGGCTTGATCAATTTATATACAGACACTCTGGTGATGATTTTTAATATAGGCCTAGCGGCATTAGTATCAGCCATAGATGGGATGTGCAGCGGTTCCATTCTCTCCAGTTCGTGTTTTACAGTTCTCCCTCTCTGAACAGCTAGCACTCCTTTATAAGACCCACATGACCAAAATTAGCAGGATATGCCTGTGCTCACATGTCTGGACCCTATGTCTTCCCCATTCTGTGAGAGCAGCAATGGTAAGTGTAATACCATATCCATACTTGTGTCGTTTGGGGGCAGCCTTCCCCGCCGGTGGTGCTGGCTGGGTTTTGGTGGGGCTTTTTGGGTCTGGTCCTGTGACATTGGGGTTGCAGGGCCGTTCCATGGCCTCCCTTCCCTGCACGTGCACGCTTTGCGGGGTTGGCGGTCGCTGACCGACACGGTGTGGAGTTAGCGTAGGGACCCGTGTGGACCAGAGGACCTGCGCGTTGGTACACGGGGCAATATGGCTTGATCAATTCATATACAGACACTCTGGTGATGATTTTTAATATAGGCCTAGCGGCATTAGTATCAGCCATAGATGGGATGTGCAGCGGTTCCATTCTCTCCAGTTCGTGGTCTTTGTTTAAATTGGGATCTCTGTAGTGCAGCCATTGGAATTGTCCATTCAGGCCGGTGGATTTTCCCCAGTCTAAGATCTTTGGTGATCATCTCCAGCTATTCTGTACAGATCAACTCACTAATCATTTTGTGATGTAGTACGCTTTGGAAGGCTTAGTGATCTGAGATATCCACAAGGTGGGGGCTGTATTTATAGAGCAAGCTATAAATAAAATAAAGATTGGGGAGATACTTGAGGGATTGAACAACAGCATTAAATCTAATGGAAAGAACTACTTTCAGCCTCTTTCTTGGCCATAGTCTTGATGACAGAAGAATATCTGGATTGTTAGCTAGTAGGTTTAAAGTAGGTGAACTGGGTCAACTGAAGGGATCTCTTTTCAGAAGTGTCGATACAACACAGTTGTAATTTGACATCTTCAATTTTCTTGGCTGATGCTTTACAGGGCCTGTAGCTAGCCATCAGTGGCGGATTAAATGTACCCTGGGCCCCGGACTGTCCACCCAACCTGCCCCCCCCGTCAATCCTCCCAAGCCGCCCATATTATAATCCACCACTGCTAGCCATACACATATTAAAGTCCCCCCATCTAGTGTGTAATCTTTATGTTCTTATTTGGGACAAGTAAAGTAAAAGTGGACCAGGGACTCAGTGAACTTGGCTTGAAGAAGGCCATAATGGTCAGTCAGAGAGGTATGTAGAAGTGAAAACAGTTAAATTAGTTTACACCATCACATTATGTGTTTTTGTTTATACATTGTAGAGCCAGGATGCTAGTTATCTATTGCATGGTGCTGTTTGATTCACATGTGCTTAAACAAAATTATCTGATCATCCTGTTCAGGTGTGACCTTCCTCTTTCAGCAAACTTCTTTGTTTTTTGTTTTATTTTTATTTAAAAAACAAAACAAAAAACAAAACAAAACAGTTTTCAGTGTTTTTTATGTCTTGTAAGCCAATGGATAGATTTCCATAACAGGAGTCTCCTGTCAGAATGGGATGGCACATTACCCATGTGCACCACCACTCCATTTATTGTCTGCGGAGATAGCCAAGTGCTCTACTTGAGGATGCTACCATTTATCACCTTGCCACAGAGTTTACCCCTTCATAGACTCAAGGCCCTTTTACACAGAACGATTATTTGCCAAATCAGGCATATACAGTATCTCCCCATGTAATAAAGCCAATGATCAGCCCATAAGCAGGCAAACACTTGCTTTTCTGCTGATCATTGTCTTTAAACATGTTTAAAAATAATCTGTTGTTCTCGCAGCTCCATCCACACAATTATCAAGCCATCTAATAGACTTGGTAAGCAACGCCGAATTAGCAGATCGGTGCTATTGGGTGCAAAAGGTGCAAAGGTGTCGTTGATAATTTGATTAGAGGCCCATTAAAGCTTTCTTTGGTATAAAGAATTAGTTGAAAGGCATCTTTTTCACTCCACAGTGCCCAGGCCAGACCTCTGCAATGTTTGTTGTCAGGGCCTAGGGCAGGGCAAGTATTGTGCCATTTAGTCCAGGAGTCCTTTGAGAAGAGCCACCACCCTTATTCCTTGTGTCCTTGCATTAAAGGGGTGGTGTCATGAAGCAAAAAAGGTAAAAAGTAAAAAAGCTTTCCTCTCTGAACTGTGACCATGTAACTGCACTTTCCCACAATCCCCCTTGCTTGCATGTGAAGTGAAAAACAATGGGACAAATCATGTGGGGCTGGGTTCACACGCTGTATGACATTGGTCGTGTCACAGAACGGCTGGTGTCAGTGAAGTTTATCCCGGCCAGTACTGCAGTACTGGCCGGATAAACTTCATTTCTGTTAAATTGGAATGCGGGTGCATCCGTGTGTGCCCACATCCCAATTCACCATAGCACACAATGGAAAGTGCAGCCAATGTCGCACTTTCTATTGTGTGAACTGACATGTCTGTGTGGCCGCTATGCAATGAATAGCAGGCCCCACAAAACTGACATGTCCGCTAGCAATCCCGGCCGGAGTGTATACATGTGTATACACTCTGGCAGTAATTCCCTCTCACTTCAATGCAATGTATCTTTTGTATTAATTACGGCCGCTCATGCAATTTGCAACAATGGTCGTGATTAATCAAAAAGATACATTGTGTGAACTAAGCCTTACTGTGATTCAACTGAGCATGAGTGACCCAAGATAAAGGATGCTCGGTGGGCCTTTACCAAGTGCAACAGGTTATCAAACAGAGCAACACATGGGTGATTAATAAGTCTATATCTCTAAAACAAAACATTTTAAGAAATGCTTGTAAATTTTTAATATTTTACATTTAATACATTGCATCAGTATAGACCTAGTTTTCTTTGTGACACGGCCCTTTTAAGCTTTGCATTTTCTGGTTGGCTTTAGAGCAGGATAGCACACCACATAAATCAACATCACTTGTTACAGAATGTACATGTAGGATTTGAGACTCCTATGGCCGGACTCCCTGCTACTATAAAGTAGTGACCGGCAATGCATACAGCTCTGTATAGACAATGTAGGAAGATGCTGGCTGTTTTGTGAATGGCATGCATCAAATTGGGCAGCATCTGCTATAGAGGTGACATTGGTGAGGCATATCCTTCAACCTTCTATGGCTCTGTCCATGCCATGCTTTTGGCCCCTGGTGATAACTATTTTATTAACATAGACTTATAAAAGACAGAATGCATGGCTACTATCTACATCTATGTACGTTATCTTGCTTTATATATTAGGTATAATAAGACAGCCACACAGCATATGAAGTTAAAAACCTGCTCATATACAGAAGACTATTTTCAACAACTTACTTGGGTCTGCCTGCCAGTCTACTGTGGTTATGGGGACAATTTTACATTGTTCCTGGTTGTGTACTATATTCTCAGCCACATGTGTGGTCTCTGCATACCCCAGAAGTTCAGGATTAAACATAAGACCAAGAAAGATCCATGGCATTAAAATAGATAGGGCAAATGGGCCAAGAAAGCTAAGTGGTCCTTATCTGCTGTCAACTTGTGAGCAAATCCTGGCACACTTGCAACTGCTGGTGCAAAAAAGGTTAGTTCAGAGAGATCTGCCATAAGGCCAGTTAGAGACCAGCTGGGAATCTGTGCTGATAGTGTGGGCACTGTGGTCAGAAAGACAAAAAAAACCTGCAATGATGCGATCATTAGGGTGTATGCCAGGGGGCTGTAAGCAGCCTGTTCCTCTGTATAAGGGTACATGGAACAGACAGGATGTAGCACACAAATTAATCCACTGCCTAATAAATATACCGTAATTTATTTGAAAGTCACATATAAATATATTCATCTATGTAAAACCTACTAAGATATTGTCCTTGGGATCTATACTGCTGTCCTCCACACATGTTCAGTGCTATAAGACTGGATATGACCTCACTTGGGACTTCATCGCACCTACATTGATGTGGCTCTGAATTTTTGGTAGTGGGGGTAATTGCAGCTGATGATGGGTGAATTATTAAAACTGTGGTTTTAAAGTATTTTGGTTAACTTGTGTAACCCTATAATAAAGATCTCATGGCAATTATTTCTCCAAAAAGACAATTACTTTTCTTTATAATAAGGTTATTTACATGGTTGTGGTTGGGTCAGGGTGATGGGTACGATACCATGCAGCAGCTTACGTCTAAGGCTAGGTTCACACTGCGTTTTTGAAATACGTTTTATTCATCCGTTTTTTGCAAAAAACGGATGGAAAAAAGGATGCATTTGTGTGCATCTGTTTTGATCCGTTTTTCCATTGACTTCCATTGTAAAAAAAAAAAAAGGATCAAAACGGATCCGTTTTTTTTTTACGGACACCAAACCGTAGCTGACACTACTTTTGTGTCCTTTAAAAAGTAGTGTCAGCTACGTTTTTGTGTCCGTCAAAAAAAAGCGGATTAAAAAAAAAACAGATTGCAAAAAACCTAGCCTTACCTTGCTCGTTCTCCTAAATGGTTGCAGTCTGACCCAACTAATATAAACTTTAGACACATCTTGTTTATCGTTATCGGCGGCAATGACTGTCTGGTGTCACTGATTGTATATAGCCAGTTTGAACAACTTTAATGGACATCATGGACAAAAATGTGTAGGGCTGCATCTGTGGAATCATCGTTCATGAATGTTTGTTCAACCATCAACTTACTTAACCTAATACATATGGTCACCTTTATTGCCCGAATAAAAACTGCAAGGTTTCACAACTCTTTTATAATATGAATTTTAAAGAAATGATCCTTTGGTAATCGGCCTGTGTAAAAGTGTCAGCGATCAGCTGAGGAGCAGGAAAACGTCCACTTTTTGGCCAATGGCATCTTTTGTGGGGGCGTAAATGGGCAGTTGCACATTCCCTGTGTAAAAAAAGAGATGTGCAGCCAATAGCAATACATTTAAATGACTCATCTAAATAGATGCACAATTTATTGTGTCTTCTAAGGACCCTGACACTGCAAAAAAGCACCAATCATGCTAATGGGCACTTGCTTGTGTCCTTGAATGGCCCTATATTGGGTCATCTAAAAGGACCCTGACACTGCAAAAAAGCGCCAATCATGCTGATGGGGACTTGCTTGTGTTCTTGAACGGCCCTATATCGGGTCATCTAAAAGGACCCTGACTTCCAGTTCAAGGTATTATCTCTTTAGTATAAAGTCTATACTATCCATCTTAATTAAACACTACCAAGCTGGATTTTCATTGTGTTCCAGCTATACATAGATATATAAAGGCAACACATTTGATATTGATGCCTAGTAATGGACTGAGAATATCTACAGAAACCATGTAAATCGGTGTCTAGTGGTGTAACAGTTAACAACTGGCCACACCTCCAGATTATTACGCTCTTGACTGTCTGCCATTTCCAGCACTGGGACTTCCTTCAAATGGACTGCTTGGCTAGAGAACAAAACCGAAAAACACTCCCAAATACTTCTCTCTGAAAAACCAGCAGCAACTGGAACACTTTATCTGTGGGATGGTTGCTAAACATAACTAAAGCCTCTTTATATGTGGCGTCATAGGGAGACACAGCTTTGTAGGGGATGAGAGATTGTTTCATCACTGAGATAGATATTCACTATATGAATAACCTGGATAGTAGAATGTGTAAAATTCATAAAAAAAATTCATATAATACTAGGACTGCAGTACTGTATGTTTTAGACATAAGAGCATAAAGGCACATAAAGGGTCCCTTACCAACCTCTTTAGCTATGATACTCTTGGTTTAGGTAACTAAATTATATTTAAGGAGGACTTATCACTTGAACTTTTTTTTTTGCAAGAACTGCACTTAAACTCTAAGAAGCGTTGTAACTGACCAAAGGGCCGTGCCTCCCTTCTGGCCATGTGCCCCGACCTAATGTCTGAATAGTTTGTCCCGGCTATGTTCTATTTTGTATAGACGGAAGTGGTCTGAGCTGTACATGTCCAAATCCAGAGACACACATGGTGCAAATTATATGAACATCTATACCGTTACAATTAAATATCCTCATGTATGTGGAGCAGCTGTGCATTGTAATGTATAGCTAGTGAAAGGGCTGTATTTTCAATATTTCAAGAATAAAAAGAAATCTTGTGACTCATTTTTTTAGGTTTCGGTAATGGAATGCATAGCTGTCAGTGATGTTAAAATACACCTGGGTTGGAGAATGACTTCATACTAACAACTCACAATAAAACCTCTGACATACTGAACATTTTTTAGTAACAACCTATAAAACGTTTCAAGCATTGTGTTTTTTTCCATCATGGTGCAGAAAGTTGCTTTGCATGTTTACTACTAACAAGCATATTGCTAAGATATCTGACATCAACCTTTTTTTCTCTGTGCATTCCCATATTGGTTTACTGTGGGGAAATAAGACATCAAGGGGGCACAGATAGTGTAGAGCTTCAGAGGATAGGTGAATGTATACCAGTGAGTGGCTGGTTACTTTAGGTGGTCACGCTGCAGGCATGGCTCCGGTAGCCGCAGATGACTAAATCCAAAGTGGTGATCTTGGGAAGAATGTGGTGGATGCTTCGGCCCCTGTGCGGCATAGAGAAAATGTATACAATATAGATATCAAACAGCCATGTAAAATAATATAGATAGTTGCATAAAAGGGTAAAAATAAGCCTTTTTTTATCAAGATTCCAGACATACATTTTCCTTTATCTTCATTGTCCTTTCCAGAGCCAAGATATAAGCACTTTTTTCAATATGTAAATGAGGCTCAAGTGTCCAGAGGGTGTTCTCCAACATGGCAAGAGCCCTGATATAGCCACTCTATCCCCTCTTATTCACCATCTTTGTGCCTGCTTGCTTATGCTTACCCCCCATTTGATTGACAGTGGGAACAAAGGCAGCCAATAAGAAATATAGGGTGGCTAACCCTGTGTTCTTGTCCTGCTGGGTAATGCACCCCGAGAACTTTACCCTCATTTATTATTATTTCTGTATGCTATAAAGCACTATGGACACAAAAATGGTATAATCAGAATCCTGAAGAGAAATCCTAGAAACTTCTAGAAGACCTATAGTAATGAATGGCTCCAATTATTTCTATGTGCCTTACGAGTTTATCCAAGGCAACTTACAGCTGCACACACACACATTGTGCCACCCTGCCATGTGGGCTTTATGAGGACTATATTTCCCTTGTTCTACACACCAGTTGGATAAGTATGTTATGGCCTATCCTGTGGATGGGAGATAACATGCTTAGGTGGGAATACTCCTCTTGGCACCCCCATGTCATCTTGGGGAACCACACTAGTAGAAATAATCTTGGTTTGGGCCTCTCTGGTTGTGTAAAAGATGAGGGAACCCTACATTTTTTTTCTTTCCATAACTAGCCAGGAACAAACCAAGCAACAACAGCCCAGTACTATCAGGGTGGGGTGGGGCATTTATTTTGGCCATGAGGTAATAAGGAGGAGGGAGTTCCAGCCTAGTAATGAGTGCCAAATAACAGTTAATAAAATAATGAAAAATGTAAAATAAAAAAATACCCCAAGACCACTTGTTGACCTTTTTATTAACATAATAAAAAATATTTTATTGTAGTCCATAATACCATCCAGGGCATCTGAAAATTTTTTTAACAAAAGAAAGATCATACTTACCTGTCTTCAGTCCAATGTTGTCTGTGTTTACTGCTATAGGACTTGGGAGGCAAAAATCTGAAAGTGTACCAGATTTTGGTGCACATTCCAGGTTTTAAGACAAAATCTGGCATCCCTGCTGCTTTTTGCCCTGTGGCATGGACAGTAGCATAGGCAGTATGGACTCTATAGGTCAGACGCAGTGTGCATGCATAAAGCATCCCTAGCCTTCCTGTGCTTCTGTCCCTGGCACAAAGGTGTACTGACAGATCTCCTGACATTCATGCATTCCATGCATGGTCCATATATGCGTACAATGTAACACACCAACCATGATGTTTGTGCTGTCTACATCTATATATAATAGTAAATAAACAGAACATTATAGATGCATAAGGCACATACTGTCAAACCAAGTCACATGACCCTATAAGTGCTGAAATAATAATACAAAGCATATCAGAACCTATAAATACCAAACAACGGAGCATAATTATACTCTGGGCTCATGCATACATACATACATACTAAAAAGAATATATTGTGTATACATTCTATAATGTATTTTATGTCATGGTTTCCACTATGTAGGCGTCATTGGTCATGATAAACGTGGATCTTGCTGCTTTTATAAGATATTTGCCAGTGTATGGCTTGTTACATGGGCTGTTTAGTCTTGTTGGGCTTTTATAATACGACATTCAATTGAACAGAGTGAGTTACAAAACCAGGTAAGACACTTTGAAATAAATGCAGCTTTGCCTGGTAAGCAATGAAGATGCTGCAGCAGAATGAGTGGTCCTTTCACTAAGATGAGCTAAGAACCTGATTTTTTTTATTTTTTATTTATTTCTTTATTATCGTATAGAAAAAACAAGCAAAATATTATATAAAAAAGGAAGGACATATTTATCAATTACAAACATCTCTTAGGAAAAAGAGGAAAGGGCAGAGAAGCTGAAGAACCTGAAATTTACCACAGTATCAATAAAGTTTATTGTATCATACCATATCAATATTAAAGTTCAGAAAAATGGGATATTTTATTTTTTACTTTGCTTATAGAAAAGGAAATCATGACATTTATAAAATATGAGTATTTTAAATTCTGTCAATAGAAGAAATCTTAGTCTTGGGTTAGCTAACTGAAACATTTGTATAAAGGGCCTTTAACACAAGCCGAATATTGGCAGGATCATTGCTAGAAACGCAGTGTAAAGCCATGTTCACACAATGAGACAAGAGGGAAAAAAAGGAGTCGGGAGGATGGCGCCTCGTGTAATCCTGTTACATGAAAATGAGGGAATTAAAAGTATAGGTGGACTCTCACCTTTTAGCCCCTTGGGCTTTGTGCGTATCACCCCACTATGGGGTAACTTGTAGCCTAGGCGGGATTGGCGCCTTTTTTCAGCTCATATAAACAAGCTGTTTGGCACATGGCATACATGCAATCTGATGAAGGGAGATGCAACTCCCGAAACGCGTAATTGCTTATTTTATGTACATTTTTACTGATTTTATCCAATAAATCAGCCATTTTATGTTTTATACTCTACTCGTTGTGAAGGATTTTTTGGCAGCGCCAGGATACCTACCCAGGTACTTTTTTCTTCTGTCTACTGCATGTTCACACAATGTATGAACATCAGACATTGTTTGACCCGGATCGACCAGATGAACATCACTTTATTTTAATTGGAATGCGTGCACATTTGGGTGTGCCAGCACTCCAAAATTGCCATAGACTACAATGTAAGGTACAGCCAGGAGCCGTACTTTCCATTGTAAGCACAGGCTCACTGAATAGCGGCTGCACAAAAAGACCTGTCAGTTATTTTGTGCGGCCGCAGAAGGTGCATACACCATGGTCGTGGTTCCATAGACTGCTATTCAATGAAGCAGTGCTGTTAAACAGCAGCCGTAGCGTGGCCTCAAAGTGACGGTGATCAGCTGAGAGCAGGAAACACACAGTCATTGGCTCTTTAAAGCAGGCTTCAAAATTTTTCGTTATCTGATGCAATTCTTCATGTGTAAACAGGATTATGTATGACCTATAGCAATAAAGGGAAACTGACAGCACAAGTATGCAAATATCTGTGCTGTCACTTTCCAGATTACAAACAGCAGTGTATACTAACTATCCTCACTGCTTGTTATCCGGCATCTGGCTGTCCTGTCCTCTATCTGCTGCTCTAACTTGAGGCTACCGCTTCCTCCACAATGATTGACAGCAGGAGTAGGCAGGACCTGAACATACAGCTAGCGGCCAGAGGACTGGAGAGGTCACAAGCAGCATAGATAGTAAGTATACACTGCTTTACTGTATATACTGCTATACTGTACATGTTAGTTTCCAGGGCTGCACAAATGTTACAAAGATAGTTTGTACAGCCTGGCCTCTCTATTTGTCGTGCCGCTTAAAGGCATTGTAAATAAGCGCTGATCTTGCAGATCAGTGCTTATTTGTGGCCACCTACAGCCAACAAATCAGTAAGTGTAAAAGGAACCTAACTCAGTCAGCAACAAAAAATGTCCTGCAGTTTTAATCATTGTGAAATTATTGATCACCAGATGATTGTTCATTCAATGGTAGTTCAACCATGAATCTTGTTTGTCTAATGTGTTTGGCCACCTTAAAATGTTCACACTGCTTAGCTGTAAACAAATTAAGAATTTACCATTGGCCCTATTACCCAGACAAATATCTGACAGATGTTTGAAGCCAAAGCCAGGAATGGATTTGAAAAGAGGAGAAATCTCAGTCTTTCCCTTATGACCTGTTCCCTGTTTGTAGTCTGTTAATGGCTTTGGCTTCAAATATCTGTCTGATAATCTGTGTGTGTGTAATAGGGCCCTACAAATTTACTGTCCCAGCTTAAACTCATTGTACATGCTGCACCTACAGGAGATTTTATGGAGTTGTTCCCCACTTTACAGTTATTTCTACAAGACTTTGTAGACGTTCTACAAGATTTTAGAGTGTGTCTGTGAGATTTGCTGCCCATTCATCCATGTCTTTCTTTAGATACTTAGATACTTTAGATACTTTTTAAAACTTTGATTTT